>NC_043011.1:55505577-55585481 GCF_006345805.1 Octopus sinensis
GGTGCGTCATTTACCGTATCGTAGACTCTGCAGCGATGATAGATCCTCTCTCATTTTACCTGAGAATCGTTGATGACAGGTGAGGAGTGTTGTCAATAGAAGCTGCCAGCTGTGTCGACTACACACAGCCACCATTCCAGTAGTCCAACTCTCTTCAACACCCTCACACTTACACTCACACTCAACAATAGTGAAACTATAACTCATACCCTTCCCCCCCTTTTTTTTCTTCTATCCTCGCCTCCGCTTTACGCTTCTCCATCTCTCTCCCTCTTTCTTCAACTTTTTCTCTCTCTCTCTCTTCGCCTTCTCTCTCTCTCTCTCCATCTCTTCTCCCCCTCTTCTCCCTCTCTCATATAAAACTATATTAATTATTCAATGTCACTTTATGCCTATGGTTTTGTTGCTTCAAAATCAATTTTAATGCTCCTACACAGACTACATTCATGCACACACACACACACACACACCTATTCATATCCTTATCTCTGTGCGCGCGCGTATATACATATATACATGTATGTATGTATGTATGTATGTATGTATGTATGTATGTATGTATGTATGTATGTATCTGTATGTATGTATGTATGTAGTATGTATGTATGTATGTATGTATGTATGTATGTATGTATGTATGTATGTATGTATGTATGTATGTATGTATGTATGTATGTATGTATGTAGTACAGTTAAGAAGAGAACTACTTACTACAGAAAACGAGTGTAAATATTTATTGTGTTAAAACCACGCTCTGTTACTACACACATTGACCTCAGCACGACAATAAATTGATGTATGTGTACAAGCGTGTGATTATATATATATATAAATGTCTATCTATCTATCTATCTATCTATCTATCTATCTATCTATCTATCTATCTATCTATCTATCTATCTATCTATCTATCTATCTGTCTGTCTGTCTGTCTATCTATCATCTATCTATCTATCTATCTATCTATCTATCTATCTATCTATCTATCTATCTATCTATCTATCTATCTGTCTGTCTGTCTGTCTATCTATATACTACCCCCCACACACAGACGAATTCGCTTAGACATAGCGATACTTAATAACCAGTTACTAGAGCTCAACACACTCATGCTTCCGAGCTAAGAGTCAGGAGAGTACAGAGCATTATATCAGTTAAAGAATGACAATAGAACATCAATTATGTAAACGACTTCATTAGCTTACAGCTGTTTCTGTTAACTGAAGCCTTGCGGTCAGAGCTGAGTGAGCGTGTGGTATCTCATAGCTTCCTCAGAGCCATTTAAACGAAGTTTATTGTTACTGAGAAACACAGCCCTCCCCAAGCACCGCACCACTTGAGTTTGAAGGAGAAACGAAGGTAGTCACCTGAATGTATAAATGTGAATCTATGTATGTGTGTGTGTGTGTGTGTTTGTATGTGTTTTATGTATGCATGTATATGTGTATGTTTGTATGTATGTATGCATATGTGGCTGCGCGATAAGATGTTCGCTTCCCAGTCATACGGGGTTTTGGGTTCTGTCCCACTGCATGGAACTTTGGCCAAGAGTCTTCTACCATAGCCTCAAGTCAACCAAAAGTTTGTCAATAGATTCGGCAGACGGAAACTGAAAGAAGCCCGTCGTACACACACACACACACACGTATGTATGTATGTATGTATGTATGTATGTATGTATGTATGTATGTATGTATGTATGTATGTATGTCATTATTCAGTTTTATTTCAAGATTTCTTGCCAATAACGAAAGAACCGGTTTCTAACCTAGATTCAAGGCTCCTTCATTGGAATTTCAACATGAACAGGGTTATTTTTGTATGTACGTATGTATGTATGTATGTATGTATGTACGTACGTATGTGTGTGTGCGTGCGCGCGCGCGCGTGTGTGTGCGTGTATGTATCTTCCAATGTGTAAAGCACAATTTTGCGCCTAAGTCTAAACTTATGCAAAAGAACGCATCTTTCCATGGATAAGCTTGTACAGACTTTGTGATTTTATCTGGGATTTGAAAAAAACAAAAAAAAAAAGAAAAATCCCAAAATTTTGCGTCACTCAATTTTCCAAGACCAACAAGAAACTTTCAACATCGTTTTAATGTAATTTCTTCACACGCTAATGGATTGTGTGTGTGTGTGTTGGGATTTTATACAAACGGTCGGATGTTATAATAATTAACTGTAGCTAGTTTAGAGCGTTATGATTGCGAGTTCAAATCCTGCGCTGATCCACTTTGCACCGACGCGGTAACCACCAGTAGTATATTTATTAATATATCATATAAATATACTTGGTCGGAACAGTCGGTTACATATATATATATCCGTTCAATAAATGTCTTGTGATTAATATAGCACACACACACACAAAATTATGTATGTATATAGTGGTTGTGTCACCGAAAACGAAGTCTTTAGACTGGTTCCCTGGTAAATAACATTTTATCAATCCCGATCAAATTTCGTTTCATACTATGTAATTAGATTCCGTAGGTTAAAATAAATTAGTCTGCAGCTCATTTGCATTTTTTTGCTTGCCACGAATATAATTAACGTCTTACAATAACAGAATCTTTTCACAGAAAAAGGAAGAGAAAAAAAAAGGCAATAGTAACGCAAACAAAAATAAACAAACTTAATACATGAATATAAAAACAGACAGCAGCGGCTTTTATTTGGAATTAATATCTTATTTTCCCTCCTGTTGCGGATTATGTTTATCAGCAATGACGTCATTTTCCCCCTCCCCTTCGTTCATTTACTTCTCCTCCTCCTCCTTTTACTCTTTTCCCTCCTTCTTACACCTCATTAAATATACTTTTACTTTCTCTTTCTCCTTTTTTTATTATTATTTCTTCCCGTTTTTTTTCTTTTTGTTTCTTTATCCTTCCGCTTTCTCGTTTTTCGGTTCGTTTTCTTTATTCTTTTTCATTCTATCCTAATATCTTTCTGTTTTACCTTCGTCTCTTTCACCTTTAACCTTTATAAATATGTTTCTCCTCTCATCTTTTCTCTCTTTCCTCCTCATCTTCACCGCTTTCTCTCGTCCGTAATATTGTTTATCACGATTATCTTCCTTCCTCTCTATTCTCCACCCTTTTCACTGTACCCAGTGACATTTCACTATTGTTGTTGGACAACATCGACATGGAGTAAAACAGGAGCTCAGGCTGACTTTCTTTTAAGTTTTATTTAAACTTATTTTGTCATTTACGTAGCTAAAGCAAAATCGAAAGGTAGGAACTTAGAACCCTCCAAACACCATTTAATTGACCAGTAAAACGACTTGTAAAAAAATATTGGTTTCGTTTGACCAATAACAACACCAAATTTGTTAAGGCAACTCATATAATCATTTGTAATCTTTTTCTCCCCTCTTGTTTGAGAGGTGGAAGTCAAAGCTACTGTCTTGAAACAATACCATTAACAAACATTGATTGTAATTGACTGACTTGGAATATCAGTCCATATTGGTGAGTAAAACCTGTGGTTGTCGTTTAAACCAATCATGTTTGTGAGCCACTCTCCGGCTATCTATCTGCGGCTTTATATAGCTATGGTACGACCTCACCTGGAATTTGCATCACCGATCTGGAACCCCTATCTTGCCCAGGATATTAATCGTCTGGAAGCCGTTCAGCGACGTGCAACCAAGAGAATACCCTCCATCAGGCATTTGCCATATTCTGAACGCCTTACTTCCCTGGGCATGGACACATTGAAACTCCGACGTCTGGCAGCTGACTTGGCAGACACCCATAAAATTATTAACCATCTTATTTACACTAACTCTGAGCACCTCTTCAAACTCCACCTGTCTAACACCCGTGGACATGTTTACAAAGTCAGAAAACAGCACAGCTCCCATGACTTTCAGAAACATTTTTTCACGCTGAGAGTTGCTGAAGCAAAGAACAAACTGCTGGCATCAGTTGTTAGTTGTCGGAGCACTGCATCCTTAAAAACTTCCATGCTTCCTGAGATTCTCCAACACTACACCTGATTTTCTCCCCTCCATACACACGCAAGCATGTATCTGACTCATTCACTGTTCGCTTTCCAGACATTTGTACATTACTGCATATACTTTATACGCACTTTTCACAAGTTGTGGTGCACCTGGGCACTGTATACAAACTTTTCTTTATTATTATAAAGATTTTATGTCTGACCAAGACTACAGGCGGTAGCAGACGACTATCTCAGTAACCAATGGGTTTGTTACGTATATATATATATATATATGCACCAGATAAATGAGCGGAAGAAAATAGTTGATATGTCCTTTACTTTGTCGTTATAATGTAAGATACTATTTCTTCAACACATTATTTTTAATTCTAAAGTTCATTTTGTAGGTAGTTAAGCTCATATTTTATTGACTGCCAGAAGGAATAAAAGAATTTACCTCTCTGTGTTAAGTAGAGAGGATGAAAGCTGAATAGTCCTGTGGTAACAAGTCATGAGGTGAAAGAGATAGAATTGAGTTTGGGTACTGTATTTATACATGTTGGAAAGCTGGCTGTAGGTCGGAGAACAATGGGAGGTAAACGAGTTTATCTGTGTTGAACTGAATTTAACCCAAGACTGTTAAACAATAGAACTTAACTAAGTGTGGCAATTGACCCTCATCAATTTCTAAGTGCTAATGTCAAGAACAATAGAAAGGATCTCGTAGAAAAATCTAGGCCAAGGTTTCGATTCTTTGCTAAGATATCAAGGAAATTATTCACTATACTTTGTTTCTTGTGAGCAACAGTACTGCAGTGTGTCCATGACCAAGACTAGATTTTTTGAGATAAATTAATGTTTTTCTCATGAAAAGTTTTAAAAAATAAAACAAAAACAAAAGCAATTTTCTGAAAGTTAAAAATTAAGAATATATTTTATTTGGTAACGGTCATTTCTTTTTTTTTTTTGCCAAATAAACACACGCACTTCATATTCGTTCTCCACTTGTTTATTACTGTTCTTCTTATTCTGACGCATGTCCATTGTCCGGAAATCTTTCGTCATACATCTGTAACCTCCTCAGTGACAAAATAAAACAGTATAAAGGGCACGGATACAAACAACATAGGAAGCGAACCCATATACACACACACAAACATATAAGGTAACTTCACAGACAGTAACTTAACAACATTTTTGACAAGATTTCATATTTTAAACATTATTTCATGCTAAAGTTGTCATTAAATGTTGAAAGCAAACCGTGTTGAGCATGAGAAATTACACCAGTATACGAAGTTTCAAACAGTTTAGTTAAAAGAAAATAATTTTAAAAATCTATGAGCGAAACTGAATAGATCCATACCAATTATTGTTGTTGTAATTATTATTGAGAGAGCAGTGCATGCCATCAAAGTGACACTGGGGTAAAATATACGAAGCCCAGTATACCCGTCATGACTACCTGCCTGGTAAGAGTGCGCCAGGCACATGCATCACAGCCATATGTGCGTGACATGATTTCATATCAAGATAAACAGCACTGGTGGGGCCCAGTTAGAATTTTCTCCAGGTTGAGTAGCCCATCCCACTCAAAAGGTCCCTGAATAAGGGTTAAGGATGTTGAACAAAACACCCATGTTTTCAGAGGTGAATTATTCAAACCCCAAAGAATCCCTCTCAACACATGGCTATGATGCTCCCCCACTACTTCTGCTCGTGATCAGAGATGCACATATCGTCAGCCACTAAGGGACATGCTCAACTGGTTAAGGTCAAACAACTGACAAGCAAATCTGTGGTATTGAACCGAATATTTGCTGCAGCCCATCTTTTATATCAAGACAAAACAATGTGCATGATAACACTTCCAATCAGTTAAGATCAGAAGCTATGAGAGTCTGCCTGGTACTTATTATTATTATTATTATTATTATTCAGTAGTTTTATTTTTATCACGTGCTTTCACTGCACTACTGAGCTCAGCTCTGTGTGCCTTGGGTATGTGCTGCGGTTTGCTGTGATGTTCTTATTGTTACTGTATTGAAAGTGTTTTATGTAGGATGTGTGCAGTGCCTAGTAGTGCTATTTTCTGTATGTTATATATATATTTGATAGTCCTGGTGTTTTTGTAATGCATTTGTTTGAATATATTCCTTCTTAGCCAAGACTGGGTAGCTAGAGACAATATGGTTTATTGCTTCTTGTCCATCTCCACATATTCTGCAGTTATTTGTTATGTTTCTTTTCATTATATGTTTTTGGTAATTTCTGGTGGGGAGGCTTTGGTCTTTTACTGTAATTAAAAAATCCTTCAGTCTCTACTTTGAATCCTGAGCTTCTCAGCCATTGTTGGGATTTTACTTTGTCTATTTCTTTTGCATTTAGTTTAACCCAGTATTTACCATGAAGGGGCTTTTCTTGCCATCGTTTTATCATGGTCTGTTGTTGTTGTTCAGTTTTAGTTTGGATTTCAGTTGTTTTACAGCTTTTGTTGTTTCTTCTTTTTCTTCATAGCTGTTTGGTACTATAACATCTTTTTTTGTATCCGTCAGCTTCCTTAAAGGCTGAAAACAGTTGTTTGTTTTGTTCGTGTTTTGTGGCTATTTGTATTAGTTTTCCTTGCTTCTGAAGTAGGTATTTTTGTAGTCCTATGGTGGTTATTTTGTAATAATTTTCTAGCCGTATAAGGCCTCTACCACCTTCCATATGTTGTATATCTATAACCTTTCTATGTCAGATTTTGGGTGGTGCATCTTAAATCCTGTCATTATTTTTCTTGTTTTCCTGATTAGTTCATTTAGTGTCCAGTTAAGGATATTGTAGCTGTAACTTATAACTGGGACGGCTAAAGTGTTGATACCTATTATCTTGTTTTTCGCATTGAGCTCTGTTTTTGGTATTCATCTAACTCGTCTAGTCTTTTTTTTCTTTCATTTGTGTGTGTTGTATTGCATCCAGTTCATTGATTCCTAAGCATTTGTATGTCTGGCTTTGATGTAATTCTCTTATATCATTTGCTTTATCTAGTGTGATGTTGCTGCTCTTAACTAGTTTTCCTCTTTTCAAGGTTGCTTCGGCACATTTTTCTAAGCTAAATTTCAAGTTTATTTCTTTGGTAAATCCATGTAGTAATGTTTCCAGATGTTTATCATTTGCCATGTACAGTTTTAGATCATCCATATATAAGAGGTGGCTGATTGTTTTGCCGTAACAGCTGTATCCACACCCAGTTCTGTTTAGCATATCAGATAACGGTGTCAGTGCCAAGCAGAAAAGGAGAAAAGTAGCGTACACTCAAGTGAAATTCCTCTCCTCTTTATTATATATTCATACATCCGAACGTAGCAGATAACAGCTAACCTTTAGCCGCTATTTGGACCCCGTTGTGTCCACTACTCTGATTGGTTGGTACTGGCGCAATTCGTCTCTTACTCTGTCGTGCCAATCTGCAGTGTATAGCCAATTCGAGCCTTAAATAAGATCACGTGAGACAGCCTGTTCACAATCCCAGTTGAGCTTACATTTCATTATATAAACCCACCTTCTCCTCATCTCGAGGTCTATGGTTCCACACCTTTTAAGGCCTAGCCATTGACTACACAAGACACAGCCAGTTCCAGCGACAACGTCAGACGTCCAGGTTTCAACATAGCACTGTTCGTGAATTACTTCACCAAGGATCAACAGCAAAAATACAACCTGCGAGCCAGAAGACAACAACATTACGGCAATTGCTTTCTTCGTTGCTACCATCTCTTTCTTAACGACATCAACAACATCTCTACGTACACACTCAACCAGCAACACTGCAGTTTCCAACATAGCACTGTTTATGCATCACTTCACCATAGTTAATAGCAACCATACAACCTGCGAGAACTCCTGTACAAGTAACTCAGGCAGCAGCATTACAGCCACAACTTCTCGATACAGTATTTCAATCACTGTGTACAATTGACTATCAACTGGTATTTCTCATTCTTGTGTCTCTGAACATTCGTCTAACTTCTCATTATAGACTCTTTCATTGTTCTCCTTCATTGTTGTTATTATATGTAGCACATGCGTCCATCCATGCCATACACACATACACTTTGTTCTCATGGCGGCGAGCTGGCAGAATTGTTGGCACGCTGGGCGAAATGCTTAACAGTATTTCGTCTGTCATTACGTTCTGAGTTCAAATTCCGCCGAGGTCAACTTCGCCTTTCATCCTTTCGGGGTCGATAAATTAAGTACCAGTTACGCACTGGGGTTGATGTAATCGACTTAATCCCTTTGTCTTACCTTGTTTGTCCCCTCTGTGTTTAGCCCCTTGTGGGTAGTAAAGAAATAGGTATTTCGTCTGCCGCTACGTTCTGAGTTCAAATTCCGCCGTGGTCGACTTTGCCTTTCATCCTTTCGGGGTCGATAAATAAAGTACCAGTTACGCACTGGGATCGATGTAATCGACTTAATCCCTTTGTCTGTCCTTGTTTGTCCCCTCTGTGTTTAGCCTCTTGTGGGCAATAAAGAAATAACATACACTTTGTTCTTATGACAACCTATTATTGTGTATACATGACGCACACACAGACTCACACATGTTAACTTATCAATAAATCTTTCTCTAAACCTTCTACTCGGTTGTGTCCCTCCCTTTTTCTCACCGGTACACTACATGTATTACTCTAGCCTTCTGACCTGAGTTGTTATTAGATGGTCACACCACACTTTACCTCGACCGTCTATAGAGTTAGTTGCAGTCATTATTGAAACAGAACATTGAAGCTATTTCCTCGCTATTCAAAACCTCTTAACAATCAGTCACTCTTAATTCATTTCAGTTTAGTTTCAAGTCTTTCAGCATCAGACCTCCTTTATCTAGTCGACCCAGTTGAAGTTCATTAAATCCTTGCTTCCAATCCATTAAAACCAAACTCACAATCTGTCCCTTATTCAAAGCCACCTGGTGGCCATTTCTGCAACTTCGACAATTTCAAAGTTATCTCCCTTACCTTTCTCACGAACACACGTTCATTAAATTTGTGATTCTCTTCAGCAATGACGTAATCTAATTTTATTGAAGTTGCCTGGTTCATTACATTAAATTTATTAATTACAGACCTGAGCTAATTTATTATAATTATCTCCACTTCTGAAGAATAAATATTGCATGTTTTTCTTTTCCTTCTGAAACTAAGAGTGATATTTCAATTAACAGTGGAGGCGCAATGGCCCAGTGGTTAGGGCAGCGGACTCGCGGTCGTAGGATCGCGGTTTCGATTCCCAGACCAGGCGTTGTGAGTGTTTATTGAGCGAAAACACCTAAAGCTCCACGAGGCTCCGGCAGGGATGGTGGTGATCCCTGCTGTACTCTTTCACCACAACTTTCTCTTACTCTTACTTCCTGTTTCTGTTGTACCTGTATTTCAAAGGGCCGGCCTTGTCACTCTCTGTGTCACGCTGAATATCCCCGAGAACTACGTTAAAGGTACACGTGTCTGTGGTATGCTCAGCCACTTACACGTTAATTTCACGAGCAGGCTGTTCCGTTGATCGGATCAACCGGAACCCTTGTCGTTGTAACCGACGGAGTGCTTCCATCCATTTCAATTAACAGAGAATTTTTTTGAGCATCGTTTGGTAAATCACTTCCAGATCTATTTCCTACTTTTGCAATTATTTCCCATCAATCTGTCTCTTTATTAAAATCATAGCCAATGACCCATCACCTCGAAACCTTCAAAACTCTTTATAACGTTCCCAAAACCATCCTTTCTTGAGTGATCAAGCAACCTCGCGATTGACTTTCTATGTCGCTCGTTACCTTCTCTGCTTACAAACATCAAATTTCCCTCCATGCGTGCAAAATTATTCTTTGAAATTAATTCTTCTTTCTTTTATTAAATAGATTGTCAATCCTTTTCTGTGGACACAAAAACAATTGCAGTATGGAAGGTGTTTATAAGCCATTTAAGAAACACACAAAATGCAGCACAAGTTTTGTCAGTGAACAGGTCGCAGTCTCAAAGCGACGAAAATATTTTGACAAATCTTTATATATAAAAGAGAAGTTGTGTGTCTGTCTCCTACGATTTAGATTCCTAACTTCTCCCACATTTTGCGGTGCAGTTTAACCAAAACTGGGTATCTTATAGTCGTGATTCATATCGAGCCCTTCTGGGTATTAGCGCGCATCTACGATGAGTCTACGATTAAAAAAAAAATTTACCATCATTTTTTCCCATTTTAATTCATTTTTTCGCTATAATATAAGGGAAGTAACTCTCTAAAAATGTCTACGATGAGTCAACGATTAAAAAAAAATTTACCATCATTTTTTTCCCATTTTTAATGCATTTTTTGCTATTTTTTGGCTATAACTCTCTAAAAATACTTACATAGTTATTTCCCTTACAAACCCGAGCAACGCCGGGCGATACTGCTAGTTAAATCTATATGTTGAAGTGAATCTAACGGTTTTTGTGTGTTTCTTAAATGGCTTAGAAACACCTTCCACGCTGCAATTGTTTTCGTTTCAGCACACGATCTCAGATCAAGTCACTCGCTATGCAAGTACATCTCCGTAATTCCTTTTCTGTGGGTTTAGCCAAAAATTACTGTTCGACCGTTCAAAATTTTCTTTAATCCAAAAATACGTCACAGTTAAACAAAATTATAATAAAAAAGTTCATATAGCGGCTGTGCCCCAGCATTGCCACAATCATAAAGGAGTAAACAATCGGACCTAGTGATGACTATTCAACAACTGTTCTGTATCCTTCTATGTAGTGTTAAATGATTCTTTAAAAATTTTTTAAATTGTATTTTTGGAGGATCATACTGCCAATAAAATCGCGTGTATTTTGTAAAATACTGTCGTTTGTCCACTTAAGTTATTTTCCTTTAATCTGCTTTATTCTATCATTATTATTATTATTATTATTGTTATTATTATTATTATTATTAATAATATTATTGTTATTATTATTATTATTGTTATTATTATTATTATTATTATTATTGTTATTATTATTATTATTATTATTATTATTATTGTTATTATTATTATTATTATTATTAATAATATTATTGTTATTATTATTATTATTGTTATTATTATTATTATTATTATTGTTATTATTATTATTATTGTTGTTATTATTATTATTATTATTATTATTATTATTATTATTATTATTATTATTATTATTATTATTATTATTATTATTATTATTATTGTTGTTATTATTATTGTTATTATTGTTGTTGTTGTCGTTGTTGTTATTATTATTATTATTGTTATTATTATTATTATTAATATTATTGTTATTATTATTATTGTTATTATTATTATTATTGTTATTATTATTATTATTATTGTTGTTGTTGTTATTATTATTATTATTATTGTTATTATTATTATTATTATTATTGTTATTATTATTATTATTGTTATTATTATTAATAATAATATTAATAATAATATTATTATTATTATTATTAATATTATTAATATTATTGTTGTTATTATTATTATTATTATTCACCGTATTATGGTTACCTCAACTATTTACTTTATTTACAAACTTTTCAAAAAGTGGATTCAAGCTTATGAGAACAAGATAAAAGGTTTAACGATTTGGGCTGGGAACTTTATCGGATTGTAATAACGAAATACTTTGAAATAAAACCGAAAAAATGTCGTTCAACATTCTTCGTTCTTAGTAGCATGGGAGACAACTCTGTACACGCTTCCAGATTCGATGGTGGTCGAAGATTCTTTACAAATTGAACAATTCGGAGAAAAATACGTAAAAATATACACGTTGCTGATTTTTAGCCTTCTGCTTACCAAAGTATGTCATTTCAAGACCCGATACTTAAAGCTTGTTGTTATGTTGAACACCTTTTCAAACTCCACCTGCCTAGGGAGGTGTTTCAGTAGACACCGCACTGCCATCGATGCCGATGGAGTAAGAGGTGCCCCGCCTAATTATTACATGCTGACATCGATGCAGTTAAGAATATGGAAAGACCAACGCTGTAGTTACCGCCACTATAAATATAGCACATGGATAACAACAACACATAGGTACGAATGCCACCGATAAGAAAGCATCTCTACCGTGAAACAGAAAGCGGAGAATTCCATCTACCTGGATACGAGTTCTTAGGACCTGGTACAAATATATGCAAAAGGCGATACGACACTCCATTGAACGCATTAGACACAGCTGCCAAAGCACTTGGCATCGACTACGCCGATCCTTATAAAGGCACTTGGGAGGCAGACAAAGAATTCGTTCAAAAACGTGTTACCACAAGGTCCAACCGGTATCCTCGCTGCAGCAGCAATTACTGCAAAACATTATCTCGGACTTGATAACAAATTCAGAAAAACCAACAATAACGATAATACTCCTGTCGATATTAATAATTATTGCGATCGCAAAAACATGGTTGACAATCAAGAAACTTCGTCAGAGTCCCAACCGTCAAACGGATGGGCAGGAACATCACATGGAACTCCAGTCCCACCTCAGAGCGACAATTTCATGAGAGAATATACAATCAAGAGAACATTCCGAAACATGGTCAAAACAACTAATATGAACGGTGCTAAAGTTACATTTCAACAATTTCAAGGCCACTACTGCTACGGTACAGTTTCATCGGAGGATAACATTATCCCTTACTGGCTAACAAGTTGGATCAAGCCCATACACTTCGAACAAAGCATTAAAACAGCAACCTCATACAGAATCAAATCTATAGGTTTTGAAATAACTGACATTATCGGAGGCGAGTGGACTACACAAAAAAAAAACGAAGAGGTGTTCATGCAGAGTCCATATCCTATGTTACATAGGACACGGCAACCTCAAATCTATCTCATATATACCAAACGATGGGTTCGCATCTATACAACCAGATACGCCAACTCAACTAGAACTTCCAAAGTATACGTTCGCTTACTGCGCACCGAAGGAATACGTAAACGAAATTAAAAGTTGCGACAAATTAACTACAGGCACAACATGCGAAACAAACATTACAAAGCTTCATGACTGGAGAGAAATGCCAAACAAGTTAAAAATACACCAAGGCGATACATACGGCCATATGTGGGAAAACCCGTCTAGGTTAAAAGTGCCACTCACTAACATATCTCAGAATGATAACTACACGGTTCACAGGTAATTCTCCACTATGGACAATCAGCTAATTCACAAACAAGCATGGGTTTCCCGTACACATGGGACGGGTGCCTTGACATTGCAACTGCACCCGAACTCGGTGTGGAAGGACAAGTACATCACGAGAGCTTCGGTGAAACTAGAAAAAGAAAACGTAAAGGAAACAAAGAAGACTTGTGCTATACTGAATACTCGGACATTAATTTCGATCATCAACAACCAGTCAAAGAAGCAGACGGAACGGAAAAAAATTAGGAGCGGAAACATGGTAACAGCTAACAGGACATTGATAAACAAAGTGCTTTACACTTCAGAAGATCCGCCTCCAATGATACTGGTAAATGTCCCACCTATCGTTAGACCAAACAGAACTAAAGCACAAACCTACTTCAACTTCGACATCACTTACACCATTCAACTGGAGGCGTACTACGAGGCTATGGTACACCCACAAAAAGTAGCTACGATCAATCCTAGAGTCGCTCAAAAAGCTACTTACACAGGATTTAATTACGATTTGTTCTGCGCCACGCCGCCCCCAGCAAGGCATTTGCACGGTGTCGCCCCTAAAGGGAAACGTCACGGAAGAACTACTTTTATGGATGCCGAATCATCTGGTGCCACTTCGTCAACAAGTGATCATCACACCCACAAGCGCTGCCACGGTTTTCAACAGCACAGGCCTGATAATCTCATCTATGAATAGGCGATACTACTCATATCTTCAGATACCAGCGATGGAGACGCCAACGACAACAACTGCTTCGACAACTAAGGAGTCATTTAATAACCTCGTTGAATCAGAAGACCTACACCCTTGTACTTGGGTCTACAGATTTAATGACGAGAACGAATTCACATGGGAAGAAGCTCCTTTTATATACAAGGCACAAGAGACTTTCCAATACAAACCAAACCACATCAGGAATTATTTCATCAACATCATTACACGACATCCATGGCTGGGAACTTTATCGGATTGTAATGTTTCATTTACGAGATTGTAATGTTTCATTTACAGATTGTAATGTTTCATTTACTAAGTTTGCAACGAAATACATTGAAACATAAACGAAAAAATGTCGTTCAACATTCTTCTTTCTTAGTAGCATAGGAGACAACTCTGTACACGCTTCCACATTCGATGGTGGTCGAAGATTCTTTAAAAATTGAACAATTCGGAGAAAAATACGTAAAAATATACACGTTGCTGATTTTTAGCCTTCTGCTTACCAAAGTATGTCATTTCAAGACCCGATACTTAAAGCTTGTTGTTATGTTGAACACATTTTCAAACTTCACCTGTCTAACACCCGTGGACATGTTTACAAAGTCAGAAAACAGCACAGCTCCCATGACTTTCGGAAACATTTTTTCACGCTAAGAGTTGCTGAAGCATGGAACAAACTGCCGGCATCAGTTGTTAGTTGTCGGAGCACTGCATCCTTCAAAACTTCCATGCTTCCTGAGATTCTCCAACAGTACACCTGATTTTCTCCCCTCCATATACACGCAAGCATGTATCTGACTCATACACTGTTCGCTTCCCAGACATTTGTACATTACTGCATGTACTTTATATGCACTTTTGACAAGTTGTGGTGCACCTGAGCACTGTATACAATAATTTCATTATTATTATTATTATTATTATTATTATTATTATTATTATTATTATTATTATTATTATTATCTTTCTTTCTTTCAGTGTATTTATATAGGTAAATAAATATTAAGGAACACCAATGGTTCTCAACTGGGGTCCACATGATGCTTGGGGACCCAAATAAGATTTTGTTAAAATTTATCTGCAATAAATACACGAAATATTTTTTAAATACGATTCTTAATAATATTTAATTATAAAAATAGGATTATTTAAACATGGAATGGTTATGATGGCATATTTAAGTAAAATAGCAATTTAAGGGGTCCATAATACAATAGTCAGGGACCAGTGACGTACACAGTGAGCACAGGTAGCTCTATAATTTAGGGACCAGTGACGTACACAGTGAGCACAGGTAGCTCTATAATTTAGGGACCAGTGACGTACACAGTGACCTCAGGTAGCTATACTTTTGAGACCTGTGACATACATTGTGTGCGTAGGTAGCTCTGTACTTTAGGGACCAGTGAACACACGCGGTGAGCTGAGAGAGCTTTATACTTTAGGGACCACTGACTTACGCAGTGAGCTGAGATAGCTCTGTACTTTAGGGACCAGTGAACACACGCGGTGAGCTGAGAGAGCTTTATACTTTAGGGACCACTGACTTACGCAGTGAGCTGAGGTAGCTCTGTACTTTAGGGACCAGTGAACACACGCGGTGAGCTGAGAGAGCTTTATACTTTAGGGACCACTGACTTACGCAGTGAGCTGGGATAGCTCTGTACTTTAGGGACCAGTGACACACGCGGTGAGCTGAAAGAGCTTTATACTTTAGGGACCACTGACTTACGCAGTGAGCTGGGATAGCTCTGTACTTTAGGGACCAGTGACACACGCGGTGAGCTGAGAGAGCTTTATACTTTAGGGACCACTGACTTACGCAGTGAGCTGGGATAGCTCTGTACTTTAGGGACCAGTGACACACGCGGTGAGCTGAGAGAGCTTTATACTTTAGGGACCACTGACTTACGCAGTGAGCTGGGATAGCTCTGGACTTTAGACACAATTGTAATGAAAATGTATGTGTATTACATCTTCCAAGAAGTTCGTTCAATCGTCTGTAACTAATCCTTAAATCTGTTTCATGCAGAGTTGATCACAATGCTTTTGAGATTTTGCTGGATCAGCCATGTATGTTAGACATCTTTAGATAATCCAATTGAACAATTATAAAAGTCCACAAATTTTGAAATAAATCATCTTTACTTCTTTGATATCTCCCCCACCCCTCTTAATTTTATAATTGCTTTTTTTTGTGATTTATCTTTTGCTACCAATAAAACCTTGACTGCCGTCCTCCACTCCAACTTTTATGCTTAATGTTTGCAATAACAGTTTTGTACACACCTTCCACTAAACGAGAGGTCATTGTTTCTGTTTTACAGGAAATGAACTTTAAAATGTATTTAAAATAGCATTTGCCTATATACTGTATAAAAAAAATTAATTAAAATTTTTTCTTTCTATTTATTTATCTATTTATTTATCTAGTTTCAGCTCACTAGCTGTGGCCATGCTGGGGCACCACCATTTAGTGTTGCTACATGGTTTTACTTCACGAATGCTTTTTAGAAAATGCCATTTGGTGCATGAGAGAGTTTGATGCAGCTGCCCTCATCTGCACCTCCTGCCGTGAAGTTGGTTCATCTGGGATACCTGACAAGAAGAGATCCAGTTTCATTTTACAGACATCTGCATCCACCCCATGCAGGTCTCTTAGGTTCTTCGGGAGGATATTGAAGAGCTGTGGGCCTCGGAAGCTCAGGCTATCACAGTATCTTGTCCTACATCTTGATGGCAAATTTGGAGTCCTTGGCACTATGCAGTGGCGCACAGTTCTGGCATTTGTGTAACTCTCGATGCCAAAGTTTGGGACAAGTCCTTCTAGGATCTTCCAGATGTATATTTTGATAACAAAAAGTAAATTCCTGTTTATATTTCTTTGTGATTTAAACAAAACACATTAAACAGTTTTGCAAAATAATAAGCAACTATTTTATTTTGTCTGATAATTCTAAAATCTTTGGTCACATTTGTCCCAATTCAACGTTCATCTTTGCATTACTTGGCATCTAATTTACTTTCCTGAATATTAATTTTCTTTACTTAATCTTTGTTTACTCACTCATTTGATTTTCATGTTTATTTGCATCAGCAAAATATTTTCTGACAAAAGCCTTCCTTATTAATTATATTTCTTTCTTGCAACTGGTTTATGGGGCAGCAGGCACCAGCTTTTCACACAATAGCAAGTGTGATATGCAGCTTCTCTCGGGGATCACCATAAGTTAAATGAACTGGCTTCAAATGATGAATGAAACCACACCAAGGTCTACTTCGTTTGTCATTCTCCTTCCACACCCTGGAGAAATTACCCACCCTTTTCTTCCTTTCTTATACTCTATATTCATTATGTTCCCCTTCTTGGACCTCGTGAGTATGTTTTAGTAACTTATGGTCTCCCTGCTAGCCACTCTCACTCATTTCCCCATAATTGCAGGAAAGCCATGTATCTCCCTTTACAGCTTCACATCTGTACTTGTTATCCTTCTGTCGTTCTTTAACCTCCAACACCTCACATAAAAGCCACCACCTCCTCTCCCAAACACACTCAGATGTGAGGGATTCTCCCTTTCTTGCCTTTCTTTTGAATGTTACTTGCCAATCTCATTGTTCAGTCATGGAAAAAGTACCCAGTCCACACTGTAAAGCTGGTGCCATTAGGGAGGTCATCCAGCCTTATACAGTATGTTAAAGCAGACGTTTGGGGCCTGATGTAGCTCGTTGGGCCCTGTAAAGCTGTCCAACCCATGACAGCATAGAAAACGGATGTTAAATGTTGACAAACCAAAGAGGCTGCCTCACTAGGATTGCTTAACCTGAAATAGCAGCCAAATCCATGTTACAAAAAGATTAACACAATGAGCCATGTAATTCCTGATATGGCTTCAATGATATGGTCACAGTTGGAATGGCTTTGATGATGTCCACTGGACCATGTGATTGTGTCCTTCAGTCACTCAACACCTGAAACATAATACTCCCAGCAGCACAAAACATTTTATCAGACTTCAAGCATGGCAGATATACAGATGCTTCAACCTCAACCTGTTTTGGAACATGGAACTTAGGCTGTCATCAAATCAACCACAAACAGCATTTTTTAAAACCTGCACAAAACAATCTTAAATTTCATTGATTGACAATAATTAATTCATTTTAGGGGATGAATCACTCCATAAATATTATATTCAAATTTGGTAATTTCAATGTTTTAAAAGGCTTCTGGATACTAAAAAAAATTTTTAATGTCTTTCTAAAATATAGTTTCTAGTCTTGATATAAACCATACTCATGCCAACAAAACATTTCTAACATGGGAGCTAACCCTGACTTGCCACCAACAAAACCTCTCAAGTATCTTAGTCACACTATAATTGTCTCCCCTGCAGGCAAGCTTTCTATTTATTGAACAGCTACCATTAACCTTAACCCTGGGCTTTCGTACTGAACGAAATAAATCAGTCAGCGTATTGCTATTTAATAATGTAACGTTTCTCCAAAGATTTTAAACCCATGTGTATCGGAATTGTTTGACATTACATTCGACTGTTAAAATGTGGTCATTATTTAATGTACACTTTCTAATAATCTATAATTTTCCGTCAGCCTTTCCTTTCGTAACCCTTTAAAGCATCGGGTTAACTGAAATACGACATCATCACTTGTCACATTGCTTAGGTGTTGTCCATGTAGTTTTATTCAGGTTTTAAATTTTTACTGGAATTTAAAACCCAAGTCTTAGATAAAAGCATCATAATTAAACGAGCTGCTTAATACCACTTTCTAATATTGCCTAAAGAGCCGTTAAAAAATAAAATTATCGAAATTGTGTGGAATAATTACCAGTGAAGCTGATGTAACGCTAATCCTTCTTACAAAAAAGTTAGTGTGAAACTAGCATCTCAGTTCTTACATTAGTGTGAGTAATTTCCCTTGACGTTTCTAAAGAAATTCTAATCGTCAATAAAATGATGCACCAACAAAAACGAGGGGACATCTGTACCTTCGTTTGTACCAGACCCCAAATTCAACTCTTCAATCACGGTTCATCTCGCTTAAATAGTTACCTGGGTGAATCAGTTAGTCATTGAAGCTGCAATAAATTTCAGTTAATCACGAACCAGTTGCCTAAAAATAAAGGATGCATTTGAGAAAGTAGTCCCAGATGCACTTATCCAACTACGTACGAGTTGGGGTAGGTCCAGGCTGGAAAGTATATTATCATAGTTTCTGCTCAATGACGGCTGACACCAGGCCTAACAACTTCATGAGTGAATGGTTGTAGAGTTTTTATTGTTACATTACTGAATTGTAAACCAATGGGGAGACTCAAGAAAACCAACTATTCTAGGATATGAACTTTATTCCTTCCTACAAGACAAAGACATTTTAGACCGTTTATTCACGTCTTTTAACAGAAGAAATTGTCTTTAGTTTGTAATCATTGGGTGACAGGAGGAATGCACAGAATTTCCCCATAATGACTTAACAGCCATAATCCTTATATGCCTAATTTTCCATGCTGTCATGTGGATAGATTATCATGAAACCAGTCAATTCTTATTCAGAGTTTTACTCACCTAGATGGGGCTGAAGGATCACATCTAGCTCATACTTTGTATGGCTTGATGACCTTAAATCCAATCACTTTACAGAGTGCATGAGATACATTTTATCCTTTCTCTAGCAAAACTAAGGAAGTCTCTGTTCTACATTGTCATAGAATCATGTTAAAATAGGCAAGCACAATTCATGCCAGTCTTTTAGGGAAGATCAAATGAGTTGAAATGTAAAGGTACCTCAGGATTTCAACTCAAATATCGTGAAAGCAACTCTTCTGATTTTGCCACAAGTCCATACATAGCAGACTGTTTAGCCCCAGGTAGTCCTGATTAAGACCACACAAAGTTATTTCAACTTTGAGTAATCCATTTTGAGGAGAAGTGCAGGAACCTATAGTGTTCGCATTATTCTACCAAAATTAATCCATTTTTATCCACATTGTTTTGAACTAATCATTCATTAATCTTGTAGCTGTGAGATTTTGATGAGGTAACTGTTAATTTTTAAAATGATATTGTAGGGTTGGTGTGAGACCAGATCTGGACAGTTTGAACATAAAACAGGCAGAATACTTTTGGCTGGTTTAAATACTAAAGGGTTAAATGGGTGCTGAGGAAGAATATTCTGCTATTTCTAAGTTACGGTACAAGACAGATTCCCACCTATTCACTAGTGAAGTATCACAGGGTTGAATAACTGTTATCAAGGGTCAGATCACAAATCAAACACACTTCAATACAGGTTGTTGTGCAGTATTGATGGAAGACACATTCAAGTTAAAACTGTGCCTTTGTGTTGTTTTTCTTCACAACTTGATAGCTCAGCACTTTGAACAAGGCATCGTCGTTTCTTCAGCAGTTTTCATACTGCTGTAGTGGTTAATTGTAGACTCTTCCTGAAACTTATTTACATCTGGGTTTTGGATGTTAAACAATGGAATGGTTTCGCAGAACTGAAATGTTTTTATTGTCCTGAAAAAGACAAGTAAACCAGTTTTGAGATGGAAGCTTTTAGTCACAATTTCTGCTTTTAAAGACCATATTGGCAGCTATTTTAATGTATGCTTAACTATCCAGTCAATTTCAGATATATTGAGAAATTGGCACCTTAAAACCAACCGAAAACCTTTAACCACTGCTATTGGAAGTAGGATGGCAAATCGGTGTCAGTGTGGGAGGGGAACCAAAGAGAACCAATGCCATTGCCTTAACTTAGATATCTTGCAGAACAAGTGTTAAGATTTTTTATTGGACTTTCTTAAAAAAAAACAAAAAACGCACACACACACACAAAAAACAAACCCTGGAATATCTTAACAATAATAATGTTAGATTTAATCATCACAGTTTGTATAACCTATGTTAATAGCATAGACCATGAAATACAAAGGCAGCATTTATGCTTCCATGGCTAAGGTTGGAAAGAATTACAAAACTGAATTATTTAAAACGTACTTTTTAAATCTGGGTTTTGTCCATAAGACATGGCAGTAGTTAAATTCCATGTAAGATATACTTCCAAACTCAGGCTATTTTCCTTAAGCATATATATACGTAATTCGTCTGGTGAAATGGATTAGGTAGCATGAATAGATGGTGAAACTGGAACTAGTTTATAAAGATTCACCATAGAATGTTTAACCAGTTTTGAAACTAAATGATACAAGGAAATTCATTCTGTGACCTCGCCTTAATTTTATTCTGTAGCAAAAGCAATTTTAGAAAAAAATAAATAAATAAAACCCAACAAAAGCTGATGATTAGGAAAAACAAAACAAAAAAGAGAGGAATCTGTAAGAACTCAATGCATTCAATAGGAGCACAAATGGTGGAATTCAGAAACTGGGTTTGAAGTAACATTTCCACCATACACACATATTTGTGTGTAACACACCTATATATGTACACAGTTTGAATCCTTGAACAATCACAAACAGACCAATGCTACTGAGGCTTTTGTTTAACATACACACATATGTACCCCTTCCATTTTCTCAGAGGGAGATTTGACTGCTATTTCTTGCAGGTTGGGCAACGATGTAGAGGTTTCCCTCATCGAATAGTATTTTAAAGAAACATCACAAATATTAAGAGGAATAAAAACTATACCATTCTATACTGCTAGAGAATATAGGAGTTAAAAGTTCTGGAATAATTTTTGCTCAAAGCAAAATTGAAATACCAGGATCAAAAGAAAACCCT
Organism: Octopus sinensis; assembly: GCF_006345805.1. NCBI lineage: Eukaryota > Metazoa > Mollusca > Cephalopoda > Octopoda > Octopodidae > Octopus > Octopus sinensis. The sequence goes on from NC_043011.1 coordinate 55,527,217, forward strand.
AATCTGCTATTTTGTCTAGGAGCATCTAAGTAAAAATGTCCTTCAGCAAAGCAAAGCATCTAAGTATGGATTGAACTGCTATGATAGCAAACACATCTTAGATCAAAGGAAGAAGAAAATGACAAAATGTAAACCCAGAGAAAAATAAACTAGCAAATAACTTATGGAAATAACTAAGGAAGCATTACCTTGGAATAAGAGAAAAAAAAAATTCTTTTAGCATGTTATCGTAATAGCTTCAGTGTCTAATAAATTCATGTGTGAATATATCTTTAAGCTATTTGAATTTGTATTTAGAAAAAAAAAAAAATCATAAGGAATTGAAATAGTAAGAAAGCCATTTCACTATTGTTAAAAAACAAGAATTACAAGAAGTGGCAGAGTTAAAGTCTGTCTGTGAAAAACTGGATTCAGTTGTTTGGTGGAGACAAAGCCGAATATAAAATGACCAAAGTCTCAAGAACTCCACCCAAACATATTTGAGGTTGGGATGGCATAAAAAAAATAAATCCAGTACAAAAAAATAACCTATTAAAATAGCAGCTATAAAATTATAAGAACATGAATAGTTGTTTTCTTTAAACTAATGATTCTTTCTGGTCAGTGAGGGTGTAACTTGAAATTTGTGCCACCACATATTAGTAATATTAAACCTTATCAGATGGTGTCGTTAGTTTGGAATAAAGTTAACACGGTCAGTTATCTGTAGAGAATGTCTAAATGTCAAATTATTGGTGACGTCTCAAAGTGGAATATATAAAACACCCTGTGAAAAAGAATAACTATTGGTATTATTCCAGTGTTATGTTGGTACAACCGATTGGTAATAGTCTCTTGAGCCAATGAGTTCTTTGTTGGAACTATTTCACCTGAAACCCCATCACAAATATTCTTGAGAACAACATCAATTCCACAAGTCCATATTCTGTCTCCCTCCAAACTTCACTCTTCAAGCCTATGTAAGAAACCATAGCTGCTAATAGAATATTTGGTAATTGTTATGGCAACTGCCCCCCACAAACAACAACAACAACAAGAACCCAGGCAGCCAAAAGAGTGGAGGATTGTGTTAATGTCTACAGAAAAGACTGGTTCCTTTATGACCATGAAGTATCCCTGTAATTATTGTTTAATGTTTAAAAATGTACAGAATTTTTGTGATGAGAGAAAAAACGTCAAATAGGAACATTAAAAGAAGTCTAACTGTATTGATGTATCTGAAAATAAAAGAAGCATCACACCGTTACACACACACACACACACACACACACACAAAAGACAAAAGTTTGCTGAATATACTGATGAATAGCCAAAGTAGGTAGCAACTAAAATACTAAAGTACAGCAGGGAACAGTGAAAACATGTGATCAGAAGCTACTTTTAACAGTAGTAGAATGTAACAACAAAATATTAAGTGGGCTTTTTCCAGTTATCTTTTTTGATATTTTTTATTCTTTTTAATAATTTTTATACAGACAGAAAGTTGGAGAAATTTACAGGATGGATCTGTATTGAGTAGTACAAGCATGTTGCTATTCCTAACCAGGATGTAGAGTGGTAGCACTCACAAATGGGTAAACCACTATTGGCTTAGCCACACTCAAACACTCTTAATTTGAATCTGTCATCACAATCAAGCACGGACAAGCTCAAATATGTGTGTGTGTGTGTGTGTGTGATAGGTATTTGTCTGTGCGAATGGAGATGTGTAAGTATATGTGTCTGTGCGTATGATTAACTGACGCACGCAGCCAGCTAACACCGGTTTTTAGGAAGAGAGCAGTTCAACAATCTGCACATATATGACTAGTCATCATTCAGCTGCTGACCATTTTAGTAAGCAATTTGAAGTGAAAGACAAATGCATATTCTAGAAATGTGAAGAATTCTGACTGGTTGAACCAGGTTGGGTGGGTAGAAGAAAGACAAATTGTGTCTATGAAACTAAAAAGGTGGGTTAAAGGTTTGAAGTTAAAGCGTTTTTTCCTCCCCATTTTGTGGGGGAAGGAAAGCCGATGAAATATTATTGATTATAAATCTTGTTTAAAAAATTTAATTTGTTCCAGAGTCATGCTATTTTAAGTACTTCAGAAATATGGGAGGTAGTTACACTACAATTGGACCTTAAAAAATAAGGAAGCTTTTCATTTGGTTCCATATTCTCCCAACTAACTAAAAATAATCACACCTGTTTAAAAGTTATTTGGTTGTAAAATTTTAAAATGTTTATTTGATAAGAATTTATGAAAATATAAATAGTTCTAATCTCTGAGAAAAGATTTTACATTTTTAAAATTTATTTTATTTATGTAAGAACCTCTACAAATGGTATTTTCACATGGGGAAGCCATGTTGTCCCTCACTTCATGTGAATGATAACCAGTCTATATAGTGGTCAGCTTGCACACACAGCTTGTGGGTATTTAACAGGAGTTTAAAAAAGAAAAAAAAAAGGAGAAAAATCAAAGAGGGGGGTGGGAGAGATTTTTGAGAAAAAGCTGCAGCTAAAAAATTTGGCTTTATACATCAGATGCATTCATTTACTGATAAATAAGTCACCCAAAACAATAAGCTTGACCAAATTACATTTTGCACAGGGGCATATTTTAGTTTCTTCTTCAAATTAAGGAAAAAAAAAAAAAGAATTTATTCAACAAACACACAAAGATAAAGCCAGCCCCTAAACATGTGACTGCAGGTTCAAGAAAAAGGTCACTGCTCCTGTTGCATACTTGCACACGTTTGGTGCAGATTGTCTCAACTGCACTAAAAAGTGCAATTTTGTGTAACTGCCACCACTCACACACACATCCGTATTTTTATTTTAAAACATTCAAACAACTCAGCAACATTGTTATTAAATAACAAAACTCATTTTAGAACCAGTTATATCTTACTTGAATAATGGCCATCAATCTATGCTCTTCCTCATCAACGATAAAACTCAAAAAGATTAAATTTCTGAAAGTTAACAGTTATAAAACTAAAGGCTATTTGTGGCTACATATTTCATGAGAAAATTTTTAATGAGATTTGGGAAAGTTTCTTTAAACAGTATCATCATCATCATCATCATCGTCATCACTAACATGAGATAAAGATGAAGATGGCTGCACTAAGCGTTCGTTTTGAACAGGATTGGAGTCTTTGAAAATAGTTTCCTTAAAAGTTCTTATATTAATAACTGGCAAGGAATTAAAATTTTCACATCTTGCGGATGTATTTTAAGATTTCTACTGATGGCATTGGTGGCTGGCAATAGTGTGTGCGTGTTTGTGTGTGTGTGAGAGTGTTGTGGTTTATATAACATATATAAAATGTATGCAAGAGAATATTAGGTATGAGCTTTAAAATATTGTCATCATGGAGACAGAAGTTGACTCCTAAACACCTCCTATCAAAAAAGGTTTGTCAACAAGAAATACTTGACAAACAACATGCACGCATACACACACACACATATACATACGCTCGCACACGCACGGTCAAGTTTGTGCCTGGTTTCACAATATAAATTAAAATAAAACTCTTTACAAATTCCATGTTAATATCTCAGAGACAAGCAACATTTGAACTAGCACAGACTAGAGTACTTTCTCTATTGTTTCATCTAGACTTTTATCACAAACATTGTATAATCTTGCCTTCTGGCATTTGTGCGATACAGGTTATCCCATCATTGAAGTCGTGAATTTTACCTCGTTATAAAGTCTGCTCAATGAGTAATGGGAAGTTAACGATACAAATCAGTCACTAACACAAAATTTAAAAAAAAAAGAAAAATCAATGAAACCCTCAACAGAGTCAGTCATTGGGGAGGGGGTGGGGAAGTAGTTTTTTAGCATTAAAGAAAATGAGGATGAGAAGGGGGAAATGATCTCAGCTTCTACTGCATCAGAAACCAGAAAGTTAGCAAAACCTGGCAAAGAGAGGCTGAAGAGAAAGAAAAGGAAAAAAAAAAGAAAAAAAAAAGAAAATTAAAAAAAAATGGAGCAAATGAGAAGAGGATTAGAAATGGAATAATTTAGATAATCTTAGGTTTGAGATTCATGGGTTCTAGAAATATCTTACTCAAAGAATGAGGAGCAAATGTTGCCCTCATCAGGACTTTAAGCGAATACTCAAAGGCTGGAGATTGTTCTACATATCACTTGCTGGATGCGAGATGTAAGGGAGGGGAGAATGTGTGCTTCATGTAACAGACAGTCATGTAATGGCCCCTACTTAGGAAAAGTGTCAGAAGGAGGAGAAGAATACAATATCAAAGTGGCCGATGAAAATGTTTAAGATACACCACTAGACAGAAGAAGTATAAAATATTGTTTTAAGATGGGTTGTTGTTATTAAAATTAGAGAAAGGCAAAGGCCAATGAAGTGGAGACGAATTTGCCGCTCAAAAGAGAAGCAAGAAACACAGGTCATTAAAACAAGACAAAAATATTAACAAAAACACAACAAAAGTAACCTTGGCAAGAAGGAAAAAAAAAAACACCACCAAGGTAGAAGGATTTCAAATTCCAATTGAGGTTAACAAGAACAATATACGGAAAAAAAAAAAAATTCCTTTTTTAATTTCATATGAAATCCTCATTTATTCCAACTTTGGCAACATTGACACTACAGGTTGACAGCAGGGGATACATTTCATATAGCATACTCAAGTGTTTACAGGTGTCGAAACGGTAAAGGGTGTAGCGTTTGATAAACTGTAATAAGACGATGTCAGGCAGGAGACAGAAAGATGGGGACGGTGGGGGAGGAGAGAGGGGGAAAAAAACAAACAAAACAAAAAAAAAAAATAAAACCCCAAAAAGTCAAAAGGAGTGATGGCAAGGGGTTGGGAAAAAAGGAAAGAAAATTTTTGTATACAAGAAGAATCATCTAACAGTATCTAATCACTGAAAATGGAAGTCAACAAGTATTAGCCTTGAGCCAAGCGCCACAGAAGCTTGGCATCAGCTGAGTGTGTGTGTGTGTGCGTATGTGTGTGTGTGTGTGACTTCAGAAGGAAGTTTATAATAACAAAAATCCTTAAGGAATTTTCAGGTAAATATTTTTTAATAAATTTATGCAGATTTCCTTTTTGCGGTGATGGCTGTTGTTTAAATCAAAATGTTTTGTGAAATAAATTGAAAAGTGGGAATTACTGGGAACAGAAATAATAATAATAATAATAAACAACCAAAGTGGGGTAAAAGAAAGATGTCTCGTGCCTGTAGAAGTAAATAAAGCACAGTAAACTGTGTGCGTCTTTCATTTTGACAGTAAAGAAAGGAGGGTCAATATAAAATGTGCTTTCTGGAGAAGGGGAAATAGAAATCAAGAAGGAAAGAAAAAATGTAATAAAAAAAAATTAAAAAAACTTTAATTCTTTTTCTTCATCTAACAAATATTATCACCCACACAATACAGTTGAATGCATGCTCAGTTATCACAATGAGACTATTCCCCTATAGGATCCAGTTAGCCTATAATAAATAAAAAGTATATATTAAAGACAAAGTTTAAACAGTTTGTTTTTTGTTTTTGTTGTTTCTAAATCCCTGGCTTAAACAAAACGGCTTGTTCTGCAGAGTTTGCTAGAATATCGCCAAAGAAAAATTAAATTAAAAAATAAGAACGGGCTAAAATTTTTTTCTTCAAATATTACAAGTTTTTAAAGTTGGGGAGAGGAAAAACCTATCCCCCATTTTGTGCATTCATTATTTTTTTTTTTTCTGAAAACTTTTATACTGATTTTTTATTATTTTTTATCATTTTTTTTTTCCAAACTAGGATAACTTTTCAACTTTCGGTTGTTAAATTTTCGTCATTGATTGCATTAAAAAAAAAAAAAAATCAAGTCAAGATGAATTTTGCTCGAATCATCCCAAACTGATGTTTATAGGCATACATTGTAACCCAAGAGAGGGGGTGGGGGAGAGAGAAAGAGAGAGGAAAGAAGAGAGTAAAGAACAGAGATGGAAGTAAAAAAAAAAAAAAAAAGACAAACGAAAAATACTACTAAAATTATCTAAAAGTAACCAGGTGACTGGTACTTTACTAATGAATAACCAAATAACCTGGTATGTTAGTAACTACTTAGGTGCTGGCTGAGCAAGCTTAAGTAAACAGAATCCTGTCCCCCACCCCCACCAATCAAGCATGCCCAACAGTAACCAGTATGCTTAGGTAAATGTAACATGTTGCATACCAGTCATTTTTCCTTTTTATTTTTTTTCCATTTTTTAAAGAGTTTTCCACTTTTTTTTTTTTCAATTTTGCTTTCATGTATGTTTGGATGGATATGTATGCCTGCATGTGAAACCCCACACAGATATACACTGTGCATATAGTTAATATACATATGTATATACATCCTATACCCTCACACATTCATTCACGCACCTATATATATATATACATAGATACACATATGTATATACACACACATACACCCATACATATATACACACATATATATACATATACACATACATACATATATATACATATATAAAACACACGCATGCACGCAAACACACAAATATGTATATGCCTGAATAAATGCACGTAATTACACTTATATACACATGTATACACATACATACACTGATTATATATTCAACGCTATATATTTCTGTATAGTTTTCGTCAACAGCAAACGACTGCCAAGCAATCACCATACAATAACATACAGAATTGAGGAGGAGGAGGAGGAGGAGAGAGAGGAAGTAGAAGGGGAGCGACATTGGACTAACAGGCCTGGAATTTATTTACCTCTCAGTACTTATTTCTAACCAATATATGACCAAACTGAAGTCATTATTTAGCATCGTAACCAGTTTGCTGGGCCACTTGTCAAATGGCCAAAATATTAGCCACAACATTTGTCCGTCGTAGTCACTCTCAAACCTGGTGTTTTTATCCTCAGTGTTTAATGCGAGGCAGGGGAATTAAAGTTTGGCATATAAATTGTTGTTTACAACAACAACGACCTTTGATTTTAGTTTTCAAATGCGTTTAGTCATTATCAATGACAAGGACACTTTTACAAAAAGCCGCTGCTGAAGAGGAGTAGCAGTAGGCATGATGGCCGGCCATCGTCAGCCTGTTGGCGCAAGAAGCGCTCCCATACATCTGCCAATCAGACCAAATTGTACTCCTTCAAATTTAATTGCAAGATAGTATCCTTTACAGCTGCAAAGACGAATCTGATGTTTTCAGTATCTGAAATGAGAAAAAAGAAAAAAAATATTTTCTTTAGGATTATATCAAATATAATATAAAGCAAAAAAAAAAAAAATTTCATAAAATAATTCTTACGCTCACCATTTGGAGGAACCAAGCGTCATCTAGAAAAAGAAACTGTTGCAATGATGCAAAATTAGACATGAAAATGGCTAAAAACAAATTCTAATTTGAAAAGATATTAATTAGACAAGAAGACTTTGGGTATAACTTATTAGATTTGAGTTTAGTTCACACAGAGTTTCTCCTCAGCTAAATTCCGCTCAACACATCAGATATTTTGGGAAAGGATTCTTTCCAAAAAAGCTGCAGAGTGGAAATTGAACCTGTAACCAAACCATTTGTCAACAACTAAACTATTCCACAATTTTGGATTTGCTTTACCAAGGTTATTCTACTCAACAATGGTGTGTCTATACTGTTGGTCAATCTGCTGGAAATGGCAGCTAAATTTTCCTCAAATCCCACTCTACCATATCAAAAATGAAAGGACATTCTGACCAATGTAATTCCCTGACTTGAAAAAAGTGGCCATCGTTTACCAAATTAATATCACACAAGAAAGTAGATTTGGCAATATAGGCAAAACAAGTTTTGGAGCTAAGAAGATTGGGTAGAAATGATTTATTTGTATGAAGGACAAGGTTGGAGATGACCAAAGTGTTGACCAAGTGTACAAGAGATGCTAAGCTAAAACAAGTGAAGAAAATGAAGTTCATTTAAATTTGGTGAAAATGTATTTGGTAAAAGAGTGACTAAAAAAATGAATCTAGGATCAAGAACAGAAGAGAATAATTATTTTCTCAGTGATCTTTGGACATCTGACATTAAATGTTGGCATCGGTTGGCAGTGGAGGTCAAGTTCCCCACCAAACACAATCACTTCCTGTTCTTTTGGGGGTTTTTTTTCTGGGTGAGGTGGTGCTACACATGGAAATATATGTACACAAGGATTAGGTTATATTTTTAGTTCTTTGAGCCAAATATGAGGGAAATATAGGCGCAGGAGTGGCTGTGTGGTAAGAAGCTTGCTAACCAACCACATGGTTCCGGGTTCAGTCCCACTGCGTGGCATCTTGGGCAAGTGTCTTCTGCTATAGCCCCGGGCCGACCAATGCCTTGTGAGTGGATTTGGTAGACGGAAACTGAAAGAAGCCTGTCGTATATATGTATATATATATGTATGTGTGTGTGTATATGTTTGTGTGTCTGTGTTTGTCCCTCTAGCATTGCTTGACAACCGATGCTGGTGTGTTTACGTCCCCGTCACTTAGTTGTTTGGCAAAAGAGACCGATAAAATAAGTACTGGGCTTACAAAGAATAAGTCCCGGGGTCGATTTGCTCGACTAAAGGCGGTGCTCCAGCATGGCCGCAGTCAAATGACTGAAACAAGTAAAAGAGTATACAAGGAGTAAATGAACTGATTCACATTATAAACAAATGTAAGATGTCAACAGGAGCAGAAGAAAAAAAGAAAGTCAAATATGTTGGGAATAATAACCAAGCAATCAACATTTTGAGCAGAAGAAAAGCTTTGCTATTTGCTTAAAATATCAACAACTTTGGTTTTTTGTATGAAGAGAAAAAGATTATTTCTGCCAGTTAAGCCGTAACAACAATGGTAAGTCATACAGAGGAGCTCAAAGCAGCACGGAAAACAGGCATTAAATGACGACGATACTTATGGAAATTGGTGTGGAATATCATCATCATTCCCCCATTTTTACATCTGCTTTCCATGTTGGAATGAATCAACAGATGTCCATACAAGGCAATTGATTTGGTATCTATGAATGGATGCTCTTCCTACTACCACAAACCAGTGCAGACTGGGGGGCATTTTCTCAGGGCTTCAATACTAGGCAGGTTGATTACTCCTTGGCAATAAAGAAGGGATCTCATAATCCTGCACTTTCTCTATATATGAGCTATATCAGCCTTCCAGGAGTACATGAAACTGGAACACACGAAGGAGTTTCTCAACACAGAATTACAAAGACAAGATTTGCTGACTTTCTCCAGACCAAGATGTGCTTTGTTATTGTTCTAATATCTTTCCTAGCTACTAAAATATTGAAATATCTCCAATAATTAATAGCTCTAAAATTATCATAACACAAAAACTGAAGCTGTTCTTGGCTTGCTTCTTCAATGTTACTGCCATTTTAACATAATCCTCTAATATTTCCCCGTATTAAACTAAGAGATCTTTATTCCAGAGACTGGAATGCCAACTGAAATTGTATCTTGCCTACTTTTTAATACCAGAAATAAAAGCATGCGGGAGAGACAAAACTGATATGGAAATATAAAATGAATAGGTGAGTGGTGGTAGTTGGAAAAGTGGTGGTCTATGGAAGACACTAATGGCAACAAAAAAAGAAAGAAAAAAAAAGAGTAATGAAGCTAAATTTTCAGCAAAAAGAATGGCAAATTTGCTGTAGAGCAAATCAGCCCAATTAAGTAAGCATGGAGAAATGTTGGCAAGAATGATGATTAGGATAGATGTGTATAGTTCACTTTTGATGGCCTGAGAAAGGGACCCGTCCATAGCTTTTATAAACTCTCCAAGACTGACAGTTATGAGGGATGTTACTGCTTAGTCTGGGTGACACATGAAAGGATATATTGTTTAGTAGAGAAAAATTGGTGGCATCATGAGGAAGAGAGATGATAAAGAGTGAGATCAAAAGAGGGAAAATGCTTAGCAGTTGTAGTAAATCTAACAGACGAGAGAGAGAGAGAGAGAGAGAGAGTTAGTTAGTTCAAACCAAGTAAGCTGGTATGTATAAGGCTATTTACATTAAATAATTAAAAAAAAAAAAAAGGTTGCAGCTGTTTAGAAGTATTTTCTTGCATTGTTCTTGTATGAAGATTAATCTTAGGATTGCCCCGTTATATTTAGGAGTGACATAATCTGAAGGCCAAGGACACTGATCTAAATGTTTAACAACCCCACATCTGTCAAGATAATATTATAAAATCTCCAATTACTAAATCAACGTCACTGTGAAATAAAAAGCTAAGTGCAGGAACCAATTGTAATTTGTTAATCCTGTGAAAATGTTGAAGCTGCTGACTGGCTTTCAGAACCATCAAATTGCAACAATAGTCTAAGTCTGCAATCATTTAACAAGCACCACTTGTAAATAATGTTAGGAGTAAACAGTGAAAAGTGCTATTGAGATTAGTGTCGTCAGTGTAAGTCTAATAGCTTTATACACTCACTCCAAACAAATCATAGCATATAATAATCTTCAAAATAAGGTCTGGCTTTCAGAGAGACCCAAAATAAAATGTACAGAGTTCTATGCCCAATGTAGACTCTGCGGCATATAAAGCAGATATTATTCAACAAATGAAAAAAAAAAAAAAAAAAAAAAAAAAAGAACAACCAACAACAACAACCCATTTTTGGTCATAAAAAACTAAATATGTCAGCTGCAAAGATTATTTTACAAGATGGTATCAAAAAGTTCCCAGACTAGTTTTGTAGTGCACCACCAGATGGCAGCACACAGTGAGAGCTAGCAGTGACCTTCATGAGGCAGCGTGCTGAGTGACATCACTGCGTTTACTTTGCAAGTTGTGAAATTTGTGTGCTTGTGATCGTGTGTGTGTGTATGCTGTAGTCTGTGATTTTTGTCATGGAGAGGAAGTTGGAACAAAGAGCCAGTGTGAAATTTTGTGTTACACTTGGGAAGTCTGCTACAAAGACACACTGAGCATGCCTCGGCAAGCTTATGGCGACAAGGCGATGGGTCGTATGCAATGTTTTGAGTGGCAAGGGAGCCTCAAAAGCTGAAGAACGTCCCTGGAAGATGATGAACAATCTGGAAGACCTGCCATGAGTGTCATCCTTGGAAATGTGGGGAAAATTCATGAAGACCATCAGAGGACAACAATGCTTTGAAGTGTTTGAGGGAGGGCATTCGGTAAGAGCAACTGGATCTGTAGAGCGTGAAGAATTGAATTCTTCATGACGGCAATGCCCCCTATCACCAAGCTCTCCTGGCCCATGAGTTTCTTGCCAAAAACAACATGGTACCAGTTCTGCACCCACCTTATTTGCTAGATTTAGCACCGGTGGACTTCCATCGCTCCCCCAAAATGCAAATGCAGCTTAAAGGTTGTCGTTTGAACACCATTGTCAAGATGAAGAGTGAATCAGAGAAGGTTTTTAACAGAAAATGACTTCCAAGTTGGATTCCAAAAGCAGCAGAGGAACACTGGCACCAGTGTATTGCTGCACAAGGTCACAATTTCAAAGGAGATGAAGTTAAAATTTAGGTAAATAAGTTATTGTTTATTAAACATAACTAGTCCGGGAACTTTTTTTTATACCACGTCGTATGTAGCAAGAATGGAAGTTCACAGAATTGATACAATTATAAAGACTAACCTTGAGAGGGATATGTAAAAATCTCAACTGATGCCACCAATGAACACAACAGGTGATACCTTTACACTAGATACAACTAATTATTCTTTAGTATTCAATACTAATAAACTAATCATTAGTATTAGTTCATCAATACCAAAACTCAGATGAGATATATTTATGGTTGTATACCAGGAGCTACCTGGAGACAAGTTACCACAAAACTAGTTTAAGAAAATAAAACTAAAGCTGTATATTGAAACCTGAGACAAAGCATTGACGTAGATCAATGTGAGAAGATTGTATTCAGGCTGCTTGGGGATTGTAAGAGTGAAGCCATAGAAAAGAGGCAAACAGAAGAGGTATAAAATATTTAGAGTTTATAAACCGTTCAAAAGTAAAATAATTTGGTTTGCCAAGAAGAACCTAACATTTCAGCTATAACACCCCACTAGAGAAATATAGGAAAGACAGTTGTACACTAAGTTGTTATCTCACGGAAAATCTATTGCAATTTTGAAGTGTTTACACTGATGGGAATATTTGTAGTTGTTTAACTGACAGCCATTCTAGTCAGGGAATATGTTGCTATGCAGTCGTCGTGTATTTTCTCATAAATCTTTTTTCTTTTCTTAATGAGTCAATCCCTGTGATAAATATCTCATTGGATCAAGGTATATCCGGGACTAAACAACCACAACCAGTTGTTCTTCAAAGACTAATCTCATCATCAAAAGCATTGCAGCCTTTCTGATTGTCAAATTTTCAGTTTTGCACAATTCTATGTGCTCACTGTTATTTTTTTGTTTAAAGATGGCTGGTGTGATTATTTTGCAGCTATTTCCCGTAGATTGTGTGCAACGAGTTGAGGCTTGAAGAGAATCACTGGAGGCGGAGTGAGAAACCCTCCTACTGTTTTATTTCACTCCATGGCACAGAGTTTACAAAAAGATCTTTCTCTTCCTCCCAGAGAACCAACTGCTGCAAGAACAGATTGTTTTACACAACTCAAATGAATCATATGGAACCATTATCTATTACAAAACATTTAACCCACGGTAACAAGGAGAACTTACAGATAACATTCTGGGGGTAAGTGAAATGATCACCACAAGCTGAAGTATTGATGCTTTGAGTGTTTAAGTAGCAACTAGAAAGGAAGAAGACTATTCTGTGATATGAACTCCAAGAAGATATCTAGCTGCACGCACACACACAAACACACACTCACTCACATATGCAAAAGAAAGTGTGCAGAAAAGAAGGCCACACCTGATAGTCATGAAAATACGATAGTTTATAGCTATTGGTTAGCTTGATGTTAAGTAACTAAATCATGTAAATTCAAAACGACAAACTGCTCCAATCTAGAGCAAATCTTATTATTAGCTGCTGTTAACAGAGTTCCTCTTTTCCATTAAAGCTTTATGCAACTTGTATTGGAATGTTAAATCTTACTTCAAGACTTGTGAGCCAAGTATTAAGAGAAGTTTTTAATTAAGAATAAACCTCTTTAATTAACACTGGTTGCTCAGTAGTTGGGAAGTCTTTTAGAAAACAATATGTTTGTACAAGCAACATAGAAGCGATCAGCAAAGTGTGACTTGGTAATGAGTTCAGTGAGGTAATCCGTGTGCAGAGGTAGGTGGTCGTTAGAGACCGGTTCTCGTCCTTTCCTCTTTGTTATATTTCTCCAAACCATAACAGAGGAGTTTAAGACCAGTTGTCCACGAGGAATTCTGTGTCCTGGTGATCTAGCAGCTGATATTGTGGAAGATTTAGAGAAGGAATTCCAGACATAGAAAGAAAATCTTTTGGGGAACTATTACCAATGCAAGCAACAAAGTGAAGGACAGAGTTGTATGCTGCTGCTTGTGTACAAGGTGTGTTGTTGAATGGTAATGAGACATGGCTACTGAATGGAGATGATGGGTGAAAGTTGGGGAAAAAAAATGAAGCAAGAACACATGTTGGATGTTTAATGTTAGTATGGATGAATGATGAGGGACAGGTGAGCCAAGGGAAAAACTAGATACAAAAAAAAAAAAAAAATCACAAGAGTGAAGAGGACTGCACTGGTATGGACAAGTAATGTGTATGGATCATGAGATATGAGTAAAGAAATATCTGGAGGTCCAAATGGAAGGAAACTATGAAAGAAGACTAAGACCCATGGAGGAGTAGTGAAAGCTGATCACAGGATGTTGAGCCTGAACAAGAACGGTTATTTTTGTAAATGTTGAAATGAAACAAATATCAATGGCTTTCTACCAAAATCTTCAATGTCAAAAAACCATCAAAAATATTTTTCTATCCTTCATAAAAAATATTCACAAAAAGAAATTCTTTAGACAAGAATTTCTTCCCACAAACCACCTGATAATACAATTGCTATTCTCGTCGTTGCTGTTACTAAACATTAAAATTACCGTTTTTAATATGATTTAATTTTTAAACAAAGCAAAATGTATGACAAATCCTTATTAAAATTTGTTTGCTTAATTTGTTATTTTTAAAGATGTTCTTTAAAGATATTCTGGCCTGAATCCTTTCATACTGCTCGTATCTGTTATATAAAATTAATCCCAGATTAAGTTAGGAATCCATTTTAAAATTAAGTAAAAATTAAATTTAGTCTTGATAAACTCAAAAGTTTAGTTAACATTTTAACTAATTTCAACATTTATCTCTCAATATTTATTTCTCTTTATTTCTGATATTTTTGAAGATAAAATGTTATGCTAATCGTTTACGATAGCAACCCTAGTTTTAAAAAGAAAAGTGTACTGTCAGTTCTACATCCAATTTACCATTTAGCATCTTTGCTACTGTTTACAAAAGTAACCAAACAGTTCTAATCACCCAAATTTGCTTCTATTTCACTATCAGCTCTCAATTACTTAATAGAACTTATTTATTTGAGGCCAGAACAGTTGAGTTTTCAAAGATTAAATTCATTAGTTTATAATACTGTGTGTGTGTATAATCAGGTGATCGACCAGACTATTAGATGTTATACATCGCTGGTCACAATGCACTTTGCATTGCTTTAGCTTTTGAACAATGCCACCCCACTGTCTAGGCAAGCAGGCTAACACTCCTGATTGGAAGGCCAATCTGTTGCAGGTTATCATCTATTTGCAGCTGAGTAGAGTGGAGCAATGTGAAATTAAATCTTTTCCTCAAAATCACAACACACCATTTGACCTGGGAGTGGAACCCATGATCGAGTGGCCATGAGTGCAATGCCCTAACCCCTATATATTACTATAATATATATGGTATTATTTCGCTGTGTGTGTGTGTGTGTGTGTGTATATTTTTGTACCAACAGTCTTATGAAGCTAATTTTACCTGACACAACGTATTTAAACATTTTGCTCAAAATAACTTGTTATATTCTAGTTGCATCTAATTCTCTAAACATGAACAGTTTGCAGGATACCAAATTTTTTTCACATTACATTAAGCAAGCACCAAAATGGGATAAATTTTAGCACCAATATTTAGGGAAGCTAATTTCTAATTAATGGGTATTTGGTTCTTAAAAATAAAAACAGCTGGGAAAGAGCCACAAAGTTTGGAGGTTACTACAAAACATCAGATCTAAACATAAAAAGGAACATTGTATATACAAATTTCAACAATAGGATTTTGCAATGTTTGTGCATCTTTGAAGTTACAAAGACTAAAATCTAAAAGCATTAACTCAAATACCATAATTATATTGTACTAAGGGAAATATGTTGTATTTTGGAAACCGGATCTGTAGTTGAAAGCCAGGAATAGAAATGTCAGTCACATTTCTTCACAATTATGACAGAGGAAACTATTTCTGAGCTGGCGAGGTGAACAGCGAAGGGAGACAACTGTGCTGGCTGCTACTATTCTCCTAGTTTTTATTTTTTTGTGCTTTTCTCACATACCTGTTGCACAAGTATAATGGTAATAAAGCATTTTTTCCTTATCTTCATTGAGGTCCATGTAACAATTCATCATGTACTCTCGGGCAGCCATATAATCACACTTGGGCCCTGAAATCAGATGAGTACAGATGATGTGTGAAATGAGGAATATTAACAAGACATACCTGTTGCACATGTGAAATGACTATATATAATTTTATCAGGATCTGGGTTTAAATCAACAAACATTCGCAATATGAATTCTCTGGCAGCTTGTGCATCTTTCTTTGGACCTGAAATCAAAGTTTGGGAAGCAGTTAGATAATAATAATAAAAAAAAACCAGTTAAAAACACTGAAGTATTAGAAAGGCACTAAAAAATTAAGGAAATATCTTAAAATTGAAAAATTCTACCAAAACAATGTTTCTTAGTTCAATAATTCTTCTGGGTTTCATTTTGAATCAAACATCTATTAGAATTTCTTTTGGAACCTTGTGTTCAATTCTCTCTATTTGGCAGTACATGTGTCAGATCTTTTCTTTCCATCATTGTAATTCAGATTCAAGTAAAGAGTTGTCCAAATTTACTAGTTTAGAACAATAATTTCCGTATAAAGACAAAATTACATTCTTTGATTTCCATATCTTACATTCATCTTTTGATCCACGGCAAAATGTTTCCATACTTCAGCAGGGAAATAAGTTTCTTGGATAATAACGAGAGCAGAAACATGAAAAGATGTGAATTCTTAAAAATAAATACTGCAAATACTGATATTTAGCTGCACATGGATTTAGTTGCTTTTACAAAGAGAGATCTACTCAAAAAGTTCCTTTCATTTGACCAAAATAATCTAAAGAATATTACCAGCATCACTTACGTAAATATTTAGATTG
This sequence comes from Octopus sinensis, assembly GCF_006345805.1. Taxonomy (NCBI): domain Eukaryota; kingdom Metazoa; phylum Mollusca; class Cephalopoda; order Octopoda; family Octopodidae; genus Octopus; species Octopus sinensis. Next base: position 55,543,631 of record NC_043011.1, read on the forward strand.
CTGTTACATTAAAATTCCATATGGTTACACTGGTTTTACAGAAAATGATACTCCTTAAAGTTGGCACTGCTTTCAATGAAAGCCAATAGTCATTAAGTTGTATCTCTATAATTTTATTAGGTATCGGGTTCTGTTCTAATTGAATTGAGTATCAAGTAGAGTTAAGTTTCAACCTCAATTTTACCATAATGGCAACTACCACCTACTTTAGTAGTTTTTCTGCTCAGAACTTACTATTTGCAGACTGCAAATTATTTAGATATTTGTTTTGAGATAAGTTTTCTCTTTGTGGATCAAGTTTCATCTAAACCATTTTCTTACAGCAGCATTAAACCACTGAATGATAATTGAGAATGAGGAAACCAAGGACTGCACAGTTGGGGGTGTGAGCATACTGAGAGTACTGAGGGAGGGCAAGAGATGAGCCAGAGGTTACTCATTTGCTCTTCTAATTATTATATAGGCTTCATACGATTTAAAAACTGTAACTTTTCACTGTTTAGCCGGCCACAACACCTATCAACTGATTCTTTCTGACTGACTCCCTTTTCTCTTTAACTGAGGCCTCTATTTGGGCAAATTTCAGACAATTATTAACTTCAGAGTGTGGAGCTTTGCTATAAATGAATAAATGAAATTTTTTGCTATGACATACAACAAGGGAGTAAGCTTGGGATTACTCAAATCCAGAGCAGGTTTGTACCAGGAATTGCCAAAACAATGTAAAATAGTTTTGGCAATTCCAATAATAATAATAATAATCACTAGTGCCAATGTGTTATCAGTGTTTGCCCTTTCTTTAGATTACAGACATTATCAGCAAGGAATCCCCTATATGAAGAACAACTGGGTTCCTTTATCTGTATAAGATTTAACCTCATGACAGAATATTCTAACTTAAGAACAACAGTACAATACTAGTCCAGGAAAACACTACGAGATGTCTAAAACTAAGGATAACTGTTTAGAGATGAAAACGTTATTGAATATCTTTATGGGAAATTTTAGATTCTACACTCACTCTCTCTGCTAAGACCAAACTGTCTCTCAGAGTTTAAAGTCTTCATTAAACAATTTAGTAATTTGCAATTTTTTGGTCAAATAGAATTTTCATTATAGAATTTCCAGAATGTTAAACTGGATTGATATAAGAGCTCAGAGTTGATAATTTAGCTGGATGTTTTATGAATATTTACAAACATTAATAACCATTGCCTATAATATTTCATCAATTTTACAATCTGGAATCTTGAGGGTTAGAGATAGTATTTAAAACATATTAAACTCTCACATTCATTGATAGCAACATTGAACTTGACAATGTGGAGAACTAAAACTGTTAAAAAAAAGAAAGAAAGATCCATCAATAACATGTACATCAACAATATTTGTACATTTTTAGAACTGAAAATACCAGGTGTAGTTTATATAAAAAATTTTCACCCATTCTCATCAAAGCACAAGATAATTCAATGTCAACCAAAAAGGTAATTAGAATGTCCCCACATTCCAATATAGTAGAGAGAGGAGAATGAAATTCTTAATTTGTACTATAGTAAAAGAAACCATATTTCAAGTCATTTGCAAGTAATTTGAGGATCCTAGAAACGATTTTTAATAATTATTTATATTGAGCTTTAGTGTCTGCATTTTATTGTAATATCCAACCTAGTAACCTTGCATTTCTATGTGCACAAAGACTGCATATTCTCGAAGCTTTAAACTTTCTGATGGTAAATACAACAGGAACACTTGCCATGGTTAGAAAAAAAAAAAAAGGGAAAAACAAAGCATTAAAAAATGTCTGAGGACTGAGGAAGCATGGATAATATCCCAGTGTTCAGTTGGTACTTCTTTGACTGATTCTGAAAGGATGAAACCAACCAAATTTGAACTCAGAAGAAAAAAGCAAAATGCTGATAACCTTCTGCCGGGTGTGCAAACTATTCTGTCAGCTTGCCACTTTAGTCATAATGATAACTTGTAATATACAGGCACAAGGCCAGAAACTTGGGGGGAGGTTTTTAATCGATTTCACTGACACCAGTACATGACTGGTACTTTATTTCATTGGCATTTGAAGAATGGAAGAAGTTGACCCACCCAGGATATAAAGAGTTGGAACTAATATCACAAAGCATTTTTTCTGATGCTCTAATGATTCTAGTATTTGGCTATCTTAATAACATTAAATGTAGTTCTGTCGCTGCTTAAAATTAGCAGAATGTTCATGGCTGTTACACCTATGATGATTGATCTGCTCATTTAGAGCAGACCTGTTGTCAATAACAACAAGCAATCTGATACTGAAATATTTGGGGGACAATTTAACTTTCAAATGGAAATCACTTCACAACAAAGCGTTTCTTGTTTCTACTTCACTGCATGATACAGAAGCAAAGTTATTTTCTATATTGTATGTATGAGTGTATCTGCATGTGTGTAGGTTTGTGTCTGTCTGTTTTCACCAAATTAAAAATTGATGTTGTGTTCCTTTATATCCTGTAACTTAATCAGTTTGACATCATCGTTTAACGTCCGCTTTCCATGTTAGCATGGGTTGGACGGTTCGACTGGGATCTGGGAAGCCAGGAGGCTGCACCAGGCCCAGTCTGATCTGGCAGTGTTTCTACAGCTGGATGCCCTTCCTAATGCCAACCACCCCATGAATGTAGTGGGTGCTTTTTACGTTCCACAGGCACGGAGGGCCAGTCGAGGTGGCGCTGGCAATGGCCATGTTCGGATGGTTCTTTTACGTGCCACCGGCATTGGTATCACAACTGCAATTTCCATTGATTTTTGATCGATTTCGATTTCACTTGCCTCAACGACCACTTTTCCATGCATGCATGAATTGGGTAGAATTCATTGAAGTAAGTTTTCTATGGCCAGATACCCTCCTTGCAGTCAACCCACACCTGTTACCAAGCAAGGTAATATTTCCCTTCCATGACCAGATATGTTGTTTTTTTATGGAAGACTAGAAACGAACAACACTGCTTGTATGACAGTGCCACTCATTTACGATTATTATGTGATGCCAAGACAAGGAGACACGAACACAAATACACGTCTCATAATAAATATCAGAGGTGATATGACCAGTAAAAGAATAAAGTAGCTTAGGTTTTGTCAAAGCCAATATTTGGAAATTTTATATTTTTCTAAGTACATTGAAACAATGATAAATGGAATGAATATATAATAGGGAGGTATTACAAACAAATCCAGAATATTAAGATATAAAATATAACTTTGATTAATTTCCTTTTCCCTCCCCCATTACAATTGAAACGTTTACTTCTTCTATTAGCAAAAACATAGCCACCTTAGAAACATTACTATTTATTTAAACCAACCAAATCTCACCTTGTTCATAGTTAACTGAAAACATGTATCATCATGCAAAAAAATTTTCTGAGTTCCATAATTCCCATGTTGGCCATTCAGACAGCCCACACTTCAACCCTTAAGCATTCAAATTACTGTCAAATGCAACATTTATTCACATTATTTTGAATTAATCATGCATTATCTTGTAGCTTTGAGATTTTAATAAAGTGATCGTAGTAATGTAGGTGTGGCTGTGTGGTAAGTAGCTTGCTTAACAACCACATGGTTCCGGGTTCAGTCCCACTGTGTGGCACCTTGGGCAAGTGTCTTCTACTATAGCCTTGGGCTGACCAAAGCCTTGTGAGTGGATTTGGTAGATGGAAATTGAAAGAAGCCCGTCGTATATATGTATATATATATATGTATGTGTGTCTGTATTTGTACCCCTAACATTGCTTGACCACCGATGCTGGTGTGTTTACATCCCCGTAACTTAGTGGTTCTGCAAAAAGTGACCGATAGATAGAATAAGTACTAGGCTTACAAAGAATAAGTCCTGGGGGTCGATTTGCTCGACTAAAGGCAGTGCTCCAGCATGGCCACAGTCACATGATTGAAACAGGTAAAAGAGAATATTTTGGCTGGATCTAGCCGATTTAAATGCTAAAGGAGTAATTCATAATTTCCTTCTTTGGGCCCAACTCTTAGCATCATATGAACATGGGATTATAATTATATATATATGTAGTACACACACACAACATAGTTTGGGTATTTTAAAACCTGGCAGAGATTATCCCCTATAGGTCTGAACAAAGTCAATTTCTTCCAGGAAAAAAGAGAAAATTAGAAGGATTGATCCCAAAACTGGCCTGGAGTGCAAAAAGTAAATTTGACTTTGGCAGGTTTTGAACTCAAAATGCAGAGAGCTGGAACACACAGCCTTAAGCATTCTATTCAATGCTCTAATGACTGCAATCTCTTTACATAACATATTCACTCCAAATTTAACTGAACTGGAAATACATTTGAACAAATTAGTCATTTACTATGCAATGTAAACTACTAAATATTTTACAGTCTTTTGAACAAAACTGTGTGTATTTGTGAAATACTCCATATGTGCCACATGTGACTCGGGAGTAAAAGAGCTGACAGTTTTTGCGAAGGAAACAGGAGCACCTAAACGACTCATTTCATATTGCCATTTACCCATACAATAATTGTTAGGCCTTTAATGTTGATTGTTGTAGAAATTTAGTCAATATTTCCATCAGAGATTAGGTGGTTTCACAAGTGTTTGGCTAACTCACACAAAGCTAGAGATAATGAATATAATGAACCGTTTTTGGCATCATTTAGGGGGATCGGAATTGTGTCTTCATGTTTGAACTTGTATGGTCAATAATTTTACATGAAACTAGGAAAAAATCAAATATTTTCAATAAAAACATTGTCAATGAAATATTTAACCCTTTCGTTACTGTATTTATTTTGAGATGCTCTGTGTTTCTTTCAATTACTTTAAATATAACAAAGAATTTAGTAAAATAACTTAGTTATCATTAAGCTAGTGTTAGGAATATAAATTGTGACTAAGGCTTGGTGGAATATTTTAATTCAAAACTTATGAAAACAAGACATTTTACCACAGAGCCAGAGCCGGTTTTGGCCGGGTTAGTAACAAAAGGGTTAAGTTATATAAATTAAAACAAACTTGATGTGACAGCAGATCTAATAAGAAATCAGCTAGAATTTCCAATGTTGACAGTTTTGTTTACATTTGTCATTAAACTATAATGAATGGGGAAGAGAAAAAATCAAAGGAAAATCTTTTTTTTTTAAACTTTACTACTCATATTATCCTTATTTATAAAACTAACGCAATATGTAAAAATAAAATCTAACACAGAATAAAATTACCAATCTATTGACTACAAAATGCACTTGCATCGGTTTTTTTTTTGTTTTTGTTTTTACTCACCATCATAGTCAGGAAAATAATCAGCAAGATGAGATGTCATGATTTTTTCCTCTAACAAATCTTTCTTATTTAAAAAGAGAATAACCGAGGAGTTTTGAAACCATGGATAAGTAATAATTGTCCGGAACAAAGCTTTTGATTCTTCCATTCGGTTCTGGAAAGGTAAGAGAAAAAAATTAAGATTCAAGATTCACAAAGTCTTCAATTTTTTTGTTTGTTTGCAAAACAAGGAGCAATAGTCAAGTGTCAAAATCTAATGGATAATTATGAAAAATTAAATTTTCTATTTTCTCCTTAAAATGGGGATAAAAAGAAAACATATCAATTGAAAAAGGAGTTAAAAAGAAACATTTTTTAGCACATCTTTAAGAAAGAGATTTACAGAGTCAGTCTACAGTTATTCAAGTGACAACTTGTAACCAAAACACAACATGGACGGAAGTGAAATTCAGAGTCGTAATGACAAAGTTGACACAAGACTAAAGAAATGCAACCAAATACTACAAATTATATACACCTGAAGGGTTTCTGCTTAGATTTTGTTAACCAAATTTCACTCACCCAGAGTTTGAATTTGCTCAAAGTGCCATGCAGTAAGACAGAACTCTCAACCAAGTGATCATTGCAAATCAAATCCATATGGCTATAAACTCATATATATATATATATATTATGTATGAAGCACACAAAACAATATATTAAAGAAGAGCTATATCAACAGTTCTTCATCTTCAGTGTTAGAATGAAATTACAAAGCAATAAAGTACCACAAACAATACAATGACATCCCAATACAGTGGCCAACTCGGAAAGTTTTTTAAAATTTGCTTTTATGGTTTGGTCTGAGGAGGAAGTGCAACACCCATGATCATTCTTAGAAACTCCTACATTGGTGAGTAGAATGGAGGAGGAGACTATCCTCAGGCTAGACATTTTTTTTTTTATAGAGTGGATTCTGCTAAAGATCCTCAAGGGCTCAGCAATAATGTGATGGATTACAGACAACCTCCTCATTGCCTACTGAAATGTAAACACCAAAATTAACTTTTTCACACCAAAAATTAAATATTAATAAACAATGATGAAGTTTTACTGAAGAGGAACTGGGGATGATTACATTTGTGCAGCATTTCTCAAAGGTTTTAACAAAATAAATAAAAAAGGTACCAAGTAACAATATAAACAGTGAGAAACTTAGTCTGACAAAAGTTATTGGTACACTAAATTTTATGTATATTCTATCATAATAAATACATTGCAATATCACAGAGTTCAAATCCTATGAAGGCCAACTTTGCATTTCATCCTTTCAGGGTCAATGATTAAAGTATCAGCCAAATGTTGGTGTCCCCCTACCCTCTCCAACTATCACAGCCTGAATGTTCTGCAGGTTCAAAGGATGAAAAGTCAAGCAGATGTCCACGTCTGCTTTCGTCTATAGGGACATCTAAAACCATTAATAAAAACATGGGACATCATGATATCAAGCTGTCTTAGATTGATTGCTGTAGTATTTTCCAACCCAACCAAATCTGTAATTAGAAACTTATTTCAATTTCTTCAAGTCAAATACCTCAATACTATACTTTCTCTTTGTGTTAGTATCAAACAATTCACTGGGTCTGTGATAGTGCAAGAGCCGCACCATACAAGCTGTGTGAATATGTGCATACTTTACAGTGACATACTATGTATTTGATGTACACTCCTGAGAAAGAAGCCATTAACAAGCATGTAATAAAAATTTATATATTTTTTTCAACATAGCTCATTATCTTTTACTGTCACAAAAAGCTTACTGATTCTACAGCCACCAACATGTTATATAAACTATAGTTAGATGTATAGAAATACTGTTATATATAACATATTTGATGTACACACCTTAGAAAGAAAACACTAACAAGCATGTAATAAAAATTTATATATATATATATATTTTTTTAACATACCTCATTATCTGATTCCACCAGGACCTGATCATATTCACTTAAGGCTACTAAAAACATGATGGACGTAACATTTTCAAAGCAATGAATCCACTTTCGTCTCTCTGATCGCTGCCCACCAACATCAACCATTCTAGAAAAGAAGATAATTTAAAGCCATGTACAAGTTTTGTTTGTTTTTGGTTTGAAATTAAGCTCATCAAAATGTAATTCAACACAGACCGTTCCACATTGTTATTAACTGAATGATTGTACCAAAACATTCAATTTCTTATTCTAAATCATATTTCCTCATTGAGGTTTTATTTTATATAAAAGTGTGATCCAAATAACTTTTTCTAAAAATATGCCATTTCTACTTAAGGAACATTTGTTTGTAGATTATCTTCGAATTCAGTCTATTCAATGTCTTTTACATATACTAAACAATATTTTCCCACAGCAAATTTTCTTTTCTTTTAAAGAAAACTAGAGATTGTTTGTCTCTCAAGTTAACTTGACCAGTTAATTTCTCTGCTCATTCAGGAAGTCCTCTGTATCCATGGTTTAGCATTTTGCTTCTCAAAAATGCATTACATAATTGAATTTTCACACAGAAAACCTTTAATAAAAACAACCCCCAATTCCATACACTTCCTCTATCCATTCTGTACTAGTTCTATATGATGCTGTTAGCTGCTAATTTTTAAACTCACCAAAGCAAGGGGTAGTTTAAGAATATAACAAAGGTCAACTTGAACTGCTAAGACGTAAAAAGTGACTAATGTGTTTAGGACATTTAAGTAAGGTTTGAAATGAAAAGTTAAATATTTTGAAAATCATTTATTGACAAGTTACCGATAGATTTTAAGCTCTACACCTATCATCATTTAACGTCCATTTTCCATGCTAGCATGGGTTGAACAGTTTGACCAGGGTCTGGGAAGCCAGGAGGCTACACCAGGCTCCAGTCTGATATGGCAGTGTTTCTATGGCTGGATGCCCTTCTTAATGCCAACCACTCCGTGAGTGTAGTGGGTGCTTTTTATGTGCCAGGGGAGGCTGGCAGCGGCCACGATTGGTTGGTGCTTTTTACGTGCCACCGGCACAGAAGCCAGACAAGGCGACGCTGGCATCGGCCACGTTCGGATGGTGCTTTTTATGTGCCACCGGCACAGGTATCACAACTACAATTTCCATGTGATATTTATTTTGATGTTGAAGTACTTGACTCAGTAGGTCTCCTCAAGCACAGCAGGTCATGGGCCACTGGCACAGAAGCCAGTCAAGGCGGCGCTGGCATCGGCCACGCTGACTATTTTACAAAAATATGCCAATCATATTAACTGGCTTGAACGTATGGAATTTTGTATCGTTTAGTTACAAATAAAAGTAAAACAACTTTCCAGTGAGACCGAGTCCACAGACATCCAAACATGTCTCAGTTTATTGGTGTAGCTCTTCTGTATGTATCTACCCAAATAAGAAGACCTATGGGGTCCTCAAATTGCCAGAAATAGCAGCCAGATCTCTCTCAACTTATACTGTTGTCTTATATAAGGAGAGCCACATTGGATAATGATACCCGTCATACCCATAAAAGATGAAATGGATACAACTGAAGTGCTTTTGATTACAAGTCTGTTGAATCAGGGTTGACCTGGGGTTAAACAGCAACATTCATTCATACTAGAATAGCCATCTCCTTGGCTTAAATTGTGTTCAATCGCTCTTTGAAAATAATGTACAATACGATTACCATATTTCTAATGAAAATAATAAATTTGGAGGGATTTATTAAAATAAATTTTTTATTAATAAGTTGGTGTTTGGATGGAACTCAACAAAGGCTTCTTATTAATGGAAGGTTTTAATTTTATAAATGACAAATTTAAAATTAAGAAATTTTGCATAAAAAAAACAAGCAGTTTCAGGTAGATTTACACTGAAAGAATTAAGCTAACAGTCATTTTTCTGAAATGCAAACACTGACACCAATACCAAAAAGTTAGGGAATCTTTAGTGAATCATGTCTAACAGCAGAATAAAATATTATTGTTAATATGTTCCAGATTTATAGGGAAGAGGAAGAGAATTGTGACATTTATTTTTAAAGGCCATAAAATGGCAAAAGCGAAGTTAAATACTTTCCACTAAAACTCAAATGAAAACTGAATTGCACTGGTGAAAGCTAATTTTTGCAGCGCTCACCACCCGATAAATAAATGTGGACAAAAAAACTGCAGTCATGTGAAGTTTGTTCATCCAGCTTGTGCAATAACCTTATATCTGTCGATTCTATTATTACCTTACTGTAGTAATTATCTTGCAAGACATACCAAGCTCTACTCTTTGCCTTTTCTACAACCACCACCACCACCACTACAGTGGCCTGTGTTTCTGACTCACTTGTCTCCCCTCACTTCCTATCATATACACTGTGTCTACACCCTTCCTCTCTTAACCACTGTTGTCCAATCCACCTTCCACACAATGTCGTCAGCCCTCTGACAATTCTCTCACTGCAGGTATCTTCCTTGTAGTTGTTTACTTTTAACTCTTCATCATCATCGTCCATTTTCCATGCTAGCATGGGTTGGATGGTTCGACCGGGGTCTGGGAAGCCAGGAGGCTGCACCAGGCCCAGTCTGATCTGGCAGAGTTTCTACAGCTGGATGCCCTTCCTAACGCCAACCACTCCATGAGTATAGTGGGTGCTTTTTACGTGCCAGGCGAGGCTGGCAACGGCCATGATTGGTTGGTGCCTTTTACGTGCCACCGACATGGAAGACAATCAAGCACAAGGTCGAAACGGTGTTTCTTTACTTGCCACCTGCACAGAGTCAGTCCAGCGGCACTGGCAACTGCTGGGTGCCAGTCATAGGATTGGTTCGATTCCGATTCTTCAAGAAGACTATTAACTGCATTGACTTCACTAGTCTTGGAGGGCCTGCTCAAGCCATGATCAAAGCCTTGGCTCCCAGAACAATCAATACAAAAAAAAATTTGTTACATTGAATACAGAAGAGACAATGCTGCCTTTGACGGGACTCAACCAAGCAAAGCTACTCCACTTTCTACAGCTGAACAGTGATTATGTCACAATGATTATAAAAAGTACAGCTCAATATATTGGTATGGTCAAGGAAAAGACAAGTTACACCAGTAATCGGTCTGAGACAAATATGTTGATTAGACGGTCCGTTAAAGCTGGGGAAAGATTTTGATTACAGCCTGCTGCATGTTATGGTTGATGAACTACATTTTATCCGTATCAATCCAATATATACGTATCTCAATATTACTCGATAAGTCTCACTAAAACACAAGGAAATTCCATAACAATGCTTCTTCAAAAATACAAACTCAACTGTATGCATTTGTTTCACCTGAGTTGCTCATCATTTCTAAGAACAATTACAATTTGTACCCGAGTTTTAGTGATTTATTCTTATTTGAGTAATTCTGAAACTAATTGGATAGTGCATCCAAATATATATAATGCAGGTGTTTAACTGGGGAAAAATATGACCATCTTCAACAACACACACACATGCAGGTAACTTGATTGTCTTTCTGAATGGTAAGTCTAATGAAAAATTACCTTCAACCTTATTTTTAGTAGTGTGGCCCACCTGATGATGAGCAAGGTTTCATGTGGCCTGCTTCTTAAAAAAGGTTGTCTATGCCTGATATATATGTATATTACTGGATTTAGCCATTGGATTACATCCAGGATAGATTATACTTCTCAAGGGTTCGGTCATTTACATTAATCCCAGAATTTACTTCTTCCTTCTTTACTTTTATTGATCAATATTTGTTAAATTACTAAGTTTTGCAAGATACTAGTTTATACATAATCAGACATTTTAACAAAGAATTATGCATATGTGTGTATAAATCTGTGCATTTGTGAAAGAGAGAGAGTTTATCTCTTTTCTCTTTATTCAGAGAAAAAAGTCTGATAAACCCTCTTACTGTATCACATGAAACATTGCCCAGTGCCTCTCCATCAGTATGTGTATTCCTCTATGCATGCATGCATGTGCGCACACACGCTCTGTTATTAAAGCTGACAGCTATTCCATGAATTCAAGATTTCTGAGAGGCATATCAATGAAGAACCTTACATGTGTGTATCTCCCTGTATATTCATGGTAGTGTCTGTGTATCTTAGTGTATGTAACAGTATGTTTCTATTGTATGACTGTGCGTGGATGTAGAGTGAGAAACTGAAGGTTGATAACTTTCTCATCAATAAACAATGTCAACCTATGTGACACACGGGTGTGTGTGTGTGTGTGTGTGTGTGTGTGTGTGTGTGTGTGTGTGCATGGATGCATAAACCAAAAGTCATCAGAAAATTCTCAGTCAACTTTTTCTTAATAAGAAGACTGATTAAAGATATCAGATAAAAACTAACTTTTGAACAAAACAAGTAGCTGCATTAATTAGGCTGGCTCAATCAGAACTAACTTGGGGTTAAACGACAACTAAAATAAACTACTGAACTACGAGCCACGGTCTGCAATTAGCAGCTTTGGTGTCTAATAACATATATTTAATGAGTTAGGATGGCCACACCAAGAGGATTGAAATGTTAAAGTGCTTCACCTAATAAACAGTTATAAATAGGTGCAATGAGGAAGCAGAACAAAATTTTGAGAATGTTTAGAATGTTCCATTAGTTTAGTGCTGAGATCAAATCCTCACCCTCTCACCAATTGACACTAACCATATTATTATTAGTACAAGAGAAGAAAACCAGGTTCCCAGTGGGCCGAAAACTGCAACTCAGTTTTAAAGTTTTAGAAAAGAAAATATAAAAAAAACAATGCAAAGGTCTCTTACTAAGAAATTGTCGGATATAAGAGATTGCAATGTCCGCAACCAGATAAACTAAATTGATAAAGCATTTGCACCCCAACAACATTAACTTCTACCGTCACCTGTTTACTCTCTCACCCCTCACACTCTGATGAAAATATCCATTCTCATCCCCTCTCATGACCTACTCTTCTCATCCTCTCTTATGCTTGCCTTCTTGTTCATTGAGTTTGCTCAAGCACCCCATCACTACCTTCCTCTTATCCCCTTCAGTCATATAGTTCCTTTATAGCAAGACACCTGTGCTTGTCTCTCATATTCCAACACCTGGCAAAACCCCACCCATCTCCATCTTTCCCTTCCAAATACTTCCTCTTAGTAGTGGGAGCTTTTTTCCCTTTTATTTTGTCTGGCAAGTTACATGGCAACCTCACTAGTGCTGATGGCAAGAAAAAAAGCACCCAGCGCACTCTGTAAAGTGGTTGGCATGTAACCATAGAAACCATACCAAAACTGAGACACTGAAGCTTGATGCAGCTCTGTAGCTCACTGGTTCCATGTCAGACCATCCAACCCATGCCAGCATGGAAAGTGGGCATCAAATGATGATAAAAGCATCATCATCATTGTTTAACGTCCGCTTTCCATGCTAGCATGGGTTGGACGATTTTGACTGAGGGCTGGCGAACCAGATGGCTGCACCAGGCTCCAATCTTGATCTGGCAGAGTTTCTACAGCTGGATGCCCTTCCTAACGCCAACCACTCTGAGAGTGTAGTGGGTGCTTTTTACGTGCCACCAGCAAGGAGGCCAGTCAGGCGGTACTGGCAATGACCTCGTTCGAATCTTTTTACACATGCCATCAGCACAGGTGCCAGTAAGGCAAAATGTTTGTTTGAATTGTGCAATTACAATAGGCACAGCTCAAGTAAATTAAAGGCTGTATAATTTGCTCCTTACATTTATCATCAACAGCTGAGTAAATCTTGGAAATTAATGACAAGTTTACCAGATTATATTTATTAGAATATAGTTGGAGCTAGAATATAGTTGAGCAATATGGCAAAACAGCAGAAAGTTTCAGATTATCTTTGTATGATGAGAAATAATCCATCATTGCATCACTTATACACTATATATACATATATTATTGCAGCAATAAAACCTTGTTATTGTTTAGTCACAAGACTAATGACTGAGCTGACATATGATTAAAAAGTATTCTAGTCATGGCTTTGCCATTTTTTTTTTTTTTTTTGGCTTAGTACACCATGAACTGAATTATTCAATTCTTTTTTTTTTTAAGGTGGATCATTCAATTCTATGGAGATTTGGCTGTAATTTCTTGCAGGTCCAACAAAGAGGACCCCTCAGCTAAAATAAATAATCTTAATTCATGGCACCAACTTAACATCCACGTAAAAGAGAGATTTCTTACACTGAACATAGAATACAGTTTTATGTCAAAGTATCAGTCTTTTGTATACAATTTTTGTTCTAAGTGTTAATAAATTAAGAAAAATAAATAAATGGGGACCAATTTTCTTCATTTAAATTTAATCACAAAATGATAAATCCCAAGTGTATGAAGAAGCCCCACCCAGCAAGGATCTAAAGAAAAGATGTGCAGTGAAATGCAACCAAATGAATTTCACCAATAAGCAACTCACCTAAAAATTATACTATCCAAATCAAAAGGATATTCTATAATACCAGTTGTCGGTACTCGCACTCGAAGAATATCTTGTAATGTTGGGATATACCCAGGTTCATGGATACGATCAATATCATCTAGGTAACTGGAAAGAAAGAAACATTAGGAATGGTTTGAAAATAAATCAATAAAATTTTAAGGCTGGTTTCACATGAATTTACATAAAATGAATAAACTCACTTTTTTTTAATTTTCAAATGTAGTTAATATCCAATGGGTATGCAAATTAAAACATTTGATACAATATTATTATTATTAGGTCAAATAAGCATCATTTTCCAACTAAATAGATTAAGATAAATTTAAATTTTGCATTGTTTTGGGGTTAGATTTTTTTTAACCCTTTAGTGTTTAAACCGGCTATATCCGGCCCAAATATTCTACTCATTTTATGCTCAAACTGGCCGGAACCAGTATCTCACACCTACCCTGCAATGTCATTCTAAAAATAAACAATTACATCTTTCAAATCTTGAAGCTACAAGATAATACCAGATTAATTTTTTTAAATGTAAAAGAATAACGATTACTTCTGACATATTAATTTGAACACTAATGGGTTAAAGAGTTCTAGAATCCTTAACATTTGGATAAATATCAATTGCAATGTTTATTAGAGAGAGAGAGAGAGTGAGAGAGGGAGGGAGACAGTCAAATGAAATTTCTTTGTTCAAATATGGTAAAATGTAAGTTTAAAATTTTATAGTAAGTAAATCATGAAAAACTTCTTTTCTTCCATGATAATTTTCTCAGCTGTGCTTTGTGATTAATGGACACTGGTTAATCTCATACAGGAATCTGAGTTTAATCCAAAGAAAACTCAAGAGAATAGTGAGATTTTTTAATGACTAGCATGAAAAATAGAAGATGTAGGCTTAGAAACTTTCAAAGAGCTTATCCTCATTTTGGGCCATGAATGTGGGAAAACGACAAAGAATACAAGCAAACAAAATGGGGTTCCCCTGGAGTAACCCTACATGACAGGGTGAACTGCTCAGAAATCAGGGAGACTGTGTGGAACCATTACTTCTCTGCATTGAGACATGATTAGAATGTCAGAGGAAAGAAATGCAAGGTGAATTCTTCATGCCAAGTCAACAGGCAGAGGAGATCTTGGGAGTAGGCCAAGAACAAAATGGGTGGAATAATAGCCATAGTCTCAGTTGGTCCAAGTTGGGAATCCAGCTGGAAAATCTAATGCTATGACTTCATGAAGGAGGTACCTGAGGGCTCTACTCCAACAACCTTCCCAAGAATAATTATTGAAGATGGATGGATGGACAGATGGAGATATACAGGGTGGTAAAACAGTCATGCACCAGTAAAATACCAATCCCATAACATCATCATCATCATCGTTTAACATCTGTTTTCCATGCTAGCATGGGTTGGAAGGTTCGACTGGGGTCTGGGAAGCCAGGAGGCTGTACCAAGCTCCAGTCTGATCTGGCAGTGTTTCTACAGCTGGATGCCCTTCCTAATACCAACCACTCCGTGAGTGTAGTGGGTGCTTTTTACGTGCCAGGTGGGCTGGTAACAGCCACGATCAGTTGGTGCTTTTTACGTGCCAGGGGAGGCTGGCAACGGCCACGATTGGTTGGTGCTTTTTACGTGCCACCGTTTCTAAGTAAATGTGATAAAAATACACAGGTTGGTGACCAGAGAGTTTAAACCTGAATCAAGCTCTTATGAAACAGAATGGTCTTGGAAAATAGAAATTCCAACAGTTGGTAAAATGAATTAATTTTAGAAACATAATTAAAAAAATAAATAAATAAATGAAAGACATGGAGAAAACTCAGAAACCAACATTTTTGTGCTAGAAGAACAAAACAAAACAATAAGACAAAGTTATTTGGTCTTAAACAAATAAACAAGTATAACAAATATTATGAAATGACAAGTTGTTTCAAGTGTTGATAAAAGGTACAAACAATAGTATTCCTGTATTGGTATTGATTACAATGTAGCAAATATGCCTGTACACGACAATGTAAGATTGAAATGCTTGAGTGGATGTGTTATTAAAGAAGGCATATCGTCTACTTAACTTCATAGCACAAGAGTGAACCGGAGGCTCTTATAAAGCTGCTGTGCTTTAGGATACATTCACATACAATCTGTGCAGACAAACAGTGTCAACTTGCACATAAATATTCATATTCATAGTTAAGATATATGAGTGAACAGCACAAAGGAAGAATGTTGCATCCCCAATCAAGATGCTTTAAATTTTCATCCAGTTGATGCAAGTGTGGCTGTGTAGTTGAGAAACTTACTTCCCAACCATGTGGTTTCTGGTTCAGTTCCACTGTGCAGCACCTAAGGGAAGTATCTTCTACTACTATAGCCCCAGGCCAACCAAAGCCTTGTGAGTGGCTATGGTAGGTGAAAACTGAAGGAAGCCTGTTTGAGTGTACTTCATTTAGACATCATGTAATCATTGTAAATGAGCATCACCATCAGACAAGTGGGGTTGTTAGTTTTCAGTCTTCCACGGAAAGCATGTCTTGCTTGGAAAGAGTTGAGGGTTGGCAACATGGACAGTATCTCATCATAGAAATCTGCTTCAACAAATTCTGTCCAAGTCATGCAAGCATGGAAAACTGGATGTCAAATGATGATAATTCCTCAATTTACTCAGCAGTAAAATAAAGGAACATTAAAAGACTTCTCTCAAATATCCAATCTTGTAAATGTGTAGAACTCAGAGATTTTTTCTTCCCATGCTGCTCTGTCTAAAGCAGTGTAAATGCTTAGAATAATTGCTATGCTTCCCATGAAAGTAAAGTTGACTGAATCAATAAGAAACTCGACAACCAGCAAGTTCAGTTGTTTGTCCCCTATCATCAGATTTGAATTCTGTCTCCAATACCAAACACGCTTAACTATCCAACAGTCAAATCTATGAGCTGTATCTAATTACTATACAGTCTACTAACTATAACTAATTACTGTACAGTACGAACAACTCACTGTTGAAAATTGTAACACTGCCAGAAAATCAATGACTGTTTTGTTTGTTCAACTCTTATTGTTGCTACAACTAGAAAGAGAAGGGCTTAACTTTAACAAGGATTTTGACATAGAAAGTGAAGTCTTCCATCAGAATACTATGCCTCAATGGTACCATCATTATCATCATTTAACATTCCTTTCCCATTCTAAGTCTATGGTAAAACAGTAAATGTAATCGATAAAGCAAAACCAAGAGAAAAATTTTCCAGTTAAAATTCACTAAACAACAAAGCTTTGTAGGATAAAACACTAAAATGATTTCAAAATAAAATACATTCAAATAATAAAATGCTAAAATAATAATAAAACCAAAATTCCTTACTATTTAGCTGAATCTGTGAGTTGGTATTCTCTTCGTCTATCGTAACACTCCTGCATTCCTTCATCTGTCCAGAGAGACTTTATTGCATCAACATGTGACTGGTCAAAAGTATCAGCTGAATCGGCATCTATAGAATTTATGAATTCAGCATTTTCCTGGAAAAGTAATGAAATATCTTAGAATCCAAGAAAGCAAAATATACTATCTGAAACAATGAAACAGCAACAACAACAACAAAAAAAGTCTTTGATGATACCAAAACTTCTTTACAAGAAATGTCTTTAAAATATGAAGCTGAAAAATTATTTTAGAAAGTATAATTAGGAAAACCGAGTTCCTAACACTTAGGGCAAATAAAAAGGGAATTTCCAAATTCCAAAAATTCTATGAATTTTAAAAATCTTGGAGTAGATTAAAGAGTAATAAAAGTATTGTTTAATATGTGTTGCATCTATAATCCTTTCCTATTTTAAGTAATTATGTAATTAGTATAGGAAATAAAGTGATTGACAATTACATGTGTGTTTACAGTAATTAATTCTGAAATAATCTTAATATCCAAAGATTATTTGCAGAAAACGGCAAAGTGAAAGTATCACTAAGCAAGGAGTGTGGGGATTTTCACAGGAGATAAAAATCGATTTGACACAGGTAGTGATAAATATATTTGAATAGCATAAAACAAATACAATCTTGATATAAAGAAAAGATATCTGGTTTGTAAACTTTGTCCAAACAGTAGGCTGAAAGCAAGATGACTATGAAACAGCAGTGTATCAACTGTATCAGTAAATTATAATGATTTATGTGACATCAATCATGAAACTGCTTGATAGCTAGCTCAATGATCACAAACTATAGTCTCTTTCTGGTAGCAAGATTTTATATCAGCTCTTAAGGACATAGAGGAAAATATAACATCGAGAAACCTGTTCAATCATGCTAATAAGGACAAATTTCTTTTAAACCCATGTCAATGTGCAGAATATTTAATAAAACAACATTATAGTAATAGCTAATGTAAATAAAACAATGTCTGATAACTTGGAGAATATCAGATTTTAAAAAAGCACCAAAAAAAAAATCAGAAATATTGTAAAGAAAAGAATCAGTTTCATTGTGGAATGTCAGAATTGGAAGAGAACTAGAACAAAAAATGTCCTGTGACATTTGTTCTGGCTCTTTATATTCTCAGTTAAACTTTGCCTTTCATCTTTTCCCCATTTAATGTAATCAACAACACCACACCGATCCCCACCCTCATTACTGGTCTTGTGTCAAAATTAGAAACAAACAAAATCACATCTGAAGCCGTTAGTGAATACTTTCAAAGCTACTTTTGAGCAGAACGTTTTTGAAATTCAAAATTTCATGTTGAAACTATTGTCGGTGCCAGTTTAGATGATTAGACAACAGCAAGGAATGCTTTACAATTTGTATGATTAAAAGTAGTCAAGTAGGAATGGACAGTATTCTTTAACCCTTTTGATACTAAACTTCTTGAAACTGTCTCTGATTTGAATGATACAAACTCCCGGTTTTAAAATTATCTTGGATTAAAATCTGCCAAAAGAATTTCATACTAATTTGTGTTCCAAATATCAGTTAAACCCTTTTGTTACCAACCCGGCTGAAACTGGCTCTGGCTCTTTAGTACAAATGTCTTGTTTTCATAAGTTTTTAATTCAAATCTTCCACAAACCGTAGTCACAATTTATGTTCCTAACACTAGCTTAATGATAATGAAGTTAATTCACTAAATTCTTTGTTATATTTAAAATAATTGAAAGAAACACAGAGCATCTCAAAATAAATACAGTAACGAAAGGGTTAATAACGACAAAGTTATTTTCCTAAATTCCTTATCTATTTTCAAAATTAATTGAAACAAAGACTAAGAATTTCAACAAAAATACAGCGATAAAAAGATACAAAACAACAATATACCTCAATTACAAATGATTTAATAAGTTGAAAAGACATTTATGAAATAAAATTACTTTCCAGAAACCGTCCAATTGTTGCTGATATGAGAAAATGGTTTGCTGAATGAAGGTAAAAGAAACTCATTTACCAAGATAACAGGTAAAATTTATTGAAAAAAAATCAAAATATTGAGAATAGTTGTGAATGATTTTGGAAAGAGCATAGTTAAGGGTAGTGCTAATATTTGTATAACAGAGTCCTGTTTAGACAAAATACTGTCCATTTAGTGACCAATAATAATTTCTTCTGATGTAACAATGAAACCAAAATTTACTGCAGAAACACATTTAGGGTTGAGAGTAATTGCTTTACATCCCTCACCACCTGCCTCCTCCTCTTTCATCATCATCATCGTTTAACGTCCGTTTTCCATGCTAGCATGGGTTGGACGGTTCGACCGGGGTCTGGGAAGCCAGAAGGCTGCACCAGGCTCCAGACTGATCTGGCAGTGTTGCTACAGCTGGGTGTCCTTCCCAACGCCTCTTTATTAACAATATATTAAACTTTACGCTCATCTAATCTTTAATGTGTCAAGATGTTGGGCAAATTTAAGTTTAAACCATTTTAATTTGTATTAAACATGGCAATTTGTTTATCCTTTTGTTTGTTTGTTTTTTTTAAATCCACACAGCTACCTCTGCTTCCTGTGAGAAACACTGATCTTATGCAACAAGACTGATTTATTGATTCTACAAAAATTTTTGTTCTTAAAAAAGGAAGTCAATGGTCTAAATAGCAGTCAATTTATATATCACTTCTTGAAGTTTGTTAATAGGTTTAGTAAAAAAAAAAGAAACTATGGAAAGTTTAATCCCAAATAATAGATATTATCAGGCAAAAATAGGGAATTTAATTCCAAAGCAATGATTACTAGATGCCGTATCAACTAACTAAAACCTGCCAGGAACAGATTAGAAGTAACACGAACAGAGAATGTAACTGGTTTATAACATAGAAATATAATAAAGAACCTTTGGAGGAAAAAAAAAAAACCTTTAGCAATCCATTTTTTTTTTGATAGTGGAGAGTGTTAACGCTTCATTAAATTTCAATATTTCTAAAATGAAACAATTTCACCTCCACATATAAAACTGGTCAAGAGAGAAAGAGAAAAATTCGTGGAAAAGGAGTGGAATTTATTAACGTTTGTCATTCATAACTTTTGTATTCAGAGATGCTCTGGTTTGATTAATAATTCTAGTGGCGCTGGGAGAATGAAAACACTGTTGGACTATTGTCAACTAGAGTGCAAACAAGCACATAATTCTAGTATATATTGAACTCACTCATGCATGCGTTCTGTGTGCATGTATTTACACTATATAATGAGGCAGGGAGGCAGGTAGAGAGAGAAGAAAAAATACAAAAGTGGATATGAAGGGGAAAGAAGGGTGGGAGTTACAACAGTTTGTAAATATTTGGCATTACCACAATACAATGTTAGCTGTTGCTTTAAAATGAATGTTGTAACAACAGAGAAACAATGGAACCGGAGGAGGAGAAAGAAGGGTAAGTGAGGTTAATTTTACGGTCAACAATTAGATTTCTTTCTGCATATTTAAAGAAATAATTGACTGCCACGATTGTTCTACAGTTAGAGACTAATTATTTAAGAATAACATTTCAATCTAATACATCAAATAATTCTGTAAGTAAATTCCACCAAAGATGGTTTCTTTGCTCATCATAGCTGTAAATCCTTTACGTTTGCACTTCATAACCACAGAGTCCCAACTACATGGAATCTTGGGCAAGTTTTTTCTATTATGGCCCTGAATTGACTAAAGGCATATGTATAAAATTTGGTAGGTGGCAGCCTGTAGAAGAGGCCAACAGTGTAGACGGTCAAGACTCAAAAATGTAGATGGTCTAATGGACATCCAGATGAGTTTGACAGTTTGTGTACAACATTTTATCTATAAAATAGCAACCCACTGAGTCATGAACGAAAACTAATTTCAACTGTTCCATATATCTAGAACTGCATTATCCAATATCTTTTTTAAGATAGCGTATAATATGAGGGAGATTTAGGTGATATTTTCAGCAGGTTGAGCAACAACATAGAATCTCTTGGGCAAGTAAGTTACAAGAGTGTACAAAAGGAGAATTAAAAGAAAATCCTAATACAGTTAATTATTGTTTATTAAACATCAACATAGTTGTGTTCTGAGTTTCAAACCAGTTCTCTAAAGTGTTGAGAATGCCTTGTGGATGTGGATATTCCACAAGGCCACTTAAAGTCAGATTTCACCTGGCAATTCCACCCATTCATTTATGTAACTAAAAATTCATTAGGAGCAAATAATGAAAAATGCTGTTGAGTTATTGTGAGCTGGTATTTTGGGAGACACTATAATATTTATGTTAAATACAAGAATTCAAAAAGCATGTTCAAATGCGTTACTAATGTACTTGAAATCAAGGCAAAGATCAAAACCTAATTACAAGAAAGCTCATTCAGATGAATGATGGCATCTTTCGCTCAGTTTCTCTTTTTCTCTCCATCTATCACCATTGTTGTAATATTTGCCTTTTTCACATTGCCTTGACATACAACAATCTTTTGTCAATCTTGTCTCATTTCATTTGTGAAACAACATTCTTCTGTCACAACATCACATCCTCCAGAAGTTCCTTTCCTTTCCGTATGGGTTTCTTCTGCAACACACACACACACATCTCCTACATATAACATTGGAGACCTTCAATGTTCAGTAGGTTTTATAGGTGGCATCAACTACATAATACTGCATTCCTTACAAATTCTTTACATATTGAGCAAGGCCTCTTCCCAGATGTTACCAAGATCTTTTTGCTCTGTTGCTAACTAGAACTTTGGTATGAATTTTAAAGCATACTATTTATTGTAGCCCAAGAGTTTGCAATAAGAACCAGACTCCACCAGCATAGACAAATTTGTAAGGTCATGCAGTCTTCCACTCCAGATGCTATAACTTCAAGACAACACAAACAAATACCTACTTGTGCACTAAATTCTTTCACTGCAATCATTGATTTAGACAACAAGGGTGACTAAGTGGTCATGCAGACTTCACTTGAAAAGCAAGGATATATGACTAATACAATCTGAGATACAATATGCTTGACTAAAAGACAGGGTGGTCATGACTGGAAGATCATTACAGGTTCCCCTAGAGAATATCTAGAGTTAAATAGAATCTGGAAAAGCTACAGTTGTTCTTTGTATCAAAATTTTATCCATGTCAATGAAGGTAAAGTTATATGTTCTTAAGAATTTCTTATAAATATGGTATCTATAGTTCCATCTCCTGCTTCAGATCTAAATGTCATTTTGCCCATTTTGATTTGCATCAATTTTGCTATGTTTAGTAATTCTACCCATTTATTTGAGATCTCTGGAAGCAATTCATAATGACACATCCTTGCATACAATGTGAGAATCTGAATGTAACTTAACCCACTAGAAACAGCAACCAAATTTACCAAACCATATCCTAGCATCTTAAAAAGTAGCCCAGACCACACTTTGGAGACAAGATAGTCATGGGTGGAAAGCTTTTGATTTTAGCCCTGTTCAATCAAGGCAGGCCTGGAGCTAAACAAGAACTTGATTAACTAAAGTAACAACTAATATCAACAGAACCGGATGCTTTTAGCATTTTAACAACTCTACCTGAGTGGGCCACACTTCTTTATTTTAGATTTCAATTTTCCTATATTAACCTCTTCAGTTATCCTTTTGTCTAGTTCAACAAACAGACTCGGTATCCTCTTCATATTTCTTGTTCAACAACATCTTAGTGACACTTCATGCATCACACTTTCCACTGCTACTACGAGAAAATGTGTTGGTGTTGTCATGAAAATGAATTTTACCGATGACCACATTCTGATTGCTCTGAAAGTACCATCTGGTGTTTTAGAAGAGTTCCTAACTCTCCTCATACATAAAAATGAACTGCCTAATCTCTTGGCTAAGTAAAGCTAAAATTTTGTCTCTTGCCAACAAAAATCCATTATCCTTTCATCAAATTGTACTTGTTAGTAATAAGAGCTAAAAACTTAAATGTAAACAGATTTTCCTTCCATAATCAGAAACTTCTATAAATAATGAAGCATGTAATACCATATGATTTTATATACATAACATGACATATTAAACCATTTGAAAAAAAATTAAGTGTTTAATATACTGAGATATTTAAATTTGTTTTCTTTTTCCTCCAAGCCTGACCATATAGATTAAGCTCGAACCAATAGAATATAAAGTAGCAAGTAAGTGTTATGTGAGTAGGGAATGTACTAACAAAAATGTGGTAGACTAAATGTCTTAAGTATTAAGTTTCATCTCCGAGTTCAATATCAAATACCAATAGGACTGGCTTGCCTTTCATTGCTCCTATCAGTAAAATAAACAAGTCATATACTGAGATCAATTCAACTAAACAAATCTATGGCCTTGCACCACTTTTAATAGCAATGAGTTTGAAGAACTGAAAAATTAAAACATTCTCCAAGTTTCTAGTTCAAATCCCACCGGAAGAAACTGCTTTTCATCTGACTTGAGTTCATCAAATTAATTTTATCAAGTATACACATCTATAAAATCTAGCCTTGTACTTAGTCAAACAAAACTAAATGAAGCCCAACGTTGCTGTCTTTCTTTTATGCCACATTTTAGGCAACAATGTGAACTCACCTTTCAATGTAGTTAGTCTCAGAGGCCAGAATTTTTGTTTTTTCCAGAATGCGAAGACAAAAAAACATTCTAGTATAACTTCTTAAGAGAAAGGAAACCAAATTAAATAAATGTAATGGATTCAATCCAGGCAAACAACTTCTTAAGTTTAATAGAAAGTAGAGAATAGAGGAGACGAAGTAATCTAGCTGTAAAATGTATTCTCTGAAAATTGAAACAATTGCTCATAACAGTAGATATAACACGTCAGAGAGAAAATTCTTCTGAAAGACTCAAACTAAATTTTCTTAAAAACAAAACTGTAATTTATACACAAGAAGGTGCAAAGTAACTTCAAGTAAGGTATAAAAAAAATGTCTATGGTTTATGTGGAACTGCATTAACCAGAGAGAGAAAGTCATGTTATTTAGGTGGGACTTGGCAAAAGAGACCGATAGAATAAGTACTAGGCTTACAAAGAATAAGCCCTGGGGTCGATTTGCTCGACTAAAGGTGGTACTCCAGCATGGCCACAGTCAAATGACTGAAACAAGTAAAAGAGTAAAGTGTAAAGAGTATACCAGAGAGAGAAATTCATCATTTGTTAAAAAGCGTGCGTCTATACTTAGATTTTGTTTAAGCTCTGAGGAATGTAAGATAAAGACACTGATGCCAAAACCAAAACCATCTTGTGCCATATTACAATTTATTCCCTGACTCTTATATTAAAGATTTAAAGAGTTCAATGTATTGATCATGTGTAATTAAAATGAAATATATAAGCCCTTTCAATACCAACCCACCTAAGACCACCACTCCTGGTTCCAAGATATCAGCTTTTAGTCTTTTGAAACAATCTAAATTAAAACCTTCATGTTAGTTTATGTTCTGAACACCAGCTTAACGATGACTGATTTTATTAAATTCTTCATCCCTGCTGCTGTGTTGTCAACACCTCACTTATCTGCTATCACCTTCAATGCTCTTGCAAATCTACTGCAAACCCCTGCCCCTGAGCCACCTCTATATTTCACACTGTCATTTTCCAGTCACCTGTCTTGACACATCTTTGTCACCATTTCTTTCTTGCTACCGCTCTCTTTATTTTACTGACTCACAACCTACCCTCCCTTCTTTTCCAATTGGGGGATCCATGGACCTGCTCTCCAACAAGACACCCATTCCTGTCCCACTATACGGTGTCTCTAATCAATTGGCACAAAGTCCATTCCCTTCAATACTACTCCCCCACTCCCAGTTGAGGGATTTTGTCTTGCATGTTACTTGATGACCCTGTTAATGCTGGTGCCATGTAAAAAGCACCCAGTACAATCTGTAAAGTGGTTAGCACCAGGAAGAGCATCCAACCATAGAAACCATGCCAAATCAGATGACTGAAGCCTTGTGTGGCTCTTGGCCTTACCAGCACCCGTCAAACTGGCCAAGCAATGATGCCAGCATGGAAAACATGTTAAATGATGATGATGATGATGATGAAAGGCAATTTAATTTGGCAGAAATTTGATAATAAAAGACTTAAGACAATATATTCATATATGCTGTTATCCAGTGTTGAACCATTGAACACAATGCTCAGTCAAAGTGAGTAGACTTTGCTATCATCATCATCATCATTTAATGTCCACTTTCCATGCTAGCATGAGTTGAACGGTTTGACCAGGGTCTGGGAAGCCAGAAGGCTGCACCAGGCTCCAGTCTGATCTGGCAGTGTTTCTACAGCTGGATGCCCTTCCTAACGCCAACCACTCCATGAGTGTAGTGGGTGCTTTTTACATGCCAGGGGAGGCTGGCATCAGCCACGATCGGTTGGTGCTTTTTATGTGCCACCGGCACAGAAGCCAGTCAAGGCGGCGCCACACATATATTCAGTGCACAGTACAAATGTGTCAGTTGGTTAAAGGTGTTGACGACAACTTGTGTTGCTAGTTTGAATTTCAACCGAACTATATAGATAACCAGTAATAAGACACCTCAAGACAAATCAAAGATCAAACCAACTGAAACAGAATAGACAGAAATATTTCAAATTGTTTCATCCGTAAAAACTTTTGATCATTATACACACATATCTAGATAAAAGTATATATATACTGTAGTTGTTAAGATATAAATCATATGGCAATTGGGACTTCTTGCTAAACTAAATTAATTTTTAGTAGTTGAGCCCTAGATAAATTCAAATTCAGCAGACCTATAATTAAATGTGCTATTTTCATATATCTAGAACTGCATTGTCCAATATCTTTTTTAAGATAGCGTATAATATGAGGGAGATTTAGGTGATATTTTTAGCAGGTTGAGCAACAACATAGAATCTCTTGGGCAAGTAAGTTACAAGAGTATACAAAAGGAGAATTAAAAGAAAATCCTAATACAGTTAATTATTGTTTATTAAACATCAACATAGTTGTGTTCTGAGTTTCAAGAATATAGTTGAGGTTTACTTACATTATTGCCAGAAGTCTTATATTCTAGAGACAATGTTTCCATTGCAGCTATAAGAGTCTGTATGGCTGAAAAAATATTTTGGTAAACAATTTTCTCAAAGCCTTTTCTGTCTTCTTCAGAGTACCCAGCACCATGGATAATTCTCATCTGCTTGATAAATGTACTCTTTCCAGACTCACCAGTCCCTTAAAGAAGAGGAGAAGAAAAAATCCATTATTGCAAAGAATTTTAAACAGATTCAAAGTCAATCAATATATATATATATATATATATATATATATATATACTGGAGTAAACACATAAATGTGAAACAAGGTGGAAAAAAAGAGTACTCAAATACCAGTGGAAGAGTAATATGCTTTATTTAAAGCAGCAGAAAATTCAACAAAACCTGTTACTCTGATTTTCCCGTTGCCGTTTGTCGGACAGTTTTTTCTAGCAAAAACTGTCCAACGAACGGCAATGGGAAACTCAGAGTAACAGGTTTTGTTGAATTTTCTGCTGCTTTAAATAAAGTATATATATATATATAAAATTAGAAAAAAAACACCTTTTATCAATTTAAAATGAACAATTAAATTACACCATCTAGAAAATTACATATAATAGAAATATTAAAATTAAAATAATAAAATATCAATGATTAAGTAAATTGCAGAAAAAATAATAAAAACGTATATAATTTATATTCCCTCAAATAATTAATATATATATAAAACAAATACACACAGAGGCTGTATAAGGATATACATGTAGTATGCAAGACAGGAGACTGCAATGTATGAATATATGGGAGATGACAGAGTTGCATGAAACAGTGTGGGATGCTTAAAGTGGATGGAACTTGCAGAAGATGGAAACCTAGGAAGACATGGGACGAAGAGGTGGAAACCGATCTCAAGATGCTAAAAATCAGGGAGAAGATGACGAAAGAGAAATGATTAATGATGTGCACCACTCACCTGTGGAAGCATGGGTAATACAAATGTTAAAATGATGGGAATAGTGGAGGATATCTATACATGGGTCTCTCACCAAGCACAACCCTGTCCAGTTGACATCTGTTCCTTCCCTCACCTTGATACTCACCCTTTTCTATTCAATGTGATATAGCTTCAAATGTAACCAAGATTAGCAGTCAATGGCCCCGCCCACCTCATGGTACCATGCTTTAAATCTTACCTCTCTTTCTAATCTGGGGGTTACTCTCCTACTTGTTATACCATGTTGCCTATTTAATGAGGGATTGTATTGAACCTACCACCATTCAGTCCATCCCACATCTCTCATCACAACACCCATATTTAAGAGATTTCAATAGAACTGTTACTCATGTTTCAGTCATTTGACTGCAGCCATGCTGGAGCACCGCCTCCTTTAGTCGAGCAAATCGGCCCCAGGACTAATTCTTTGTAAGCCTAGTACTTATTCTATCGATCTCTTTTGCCGAACTGCTAAGTTATGGGGACAAACACACACAAACATATATACGACAGGCTTCTTTCAGTTTCTGTCTACCAAATCCACTCACAAGGCTTTGGTCGGCCCGAGGCTATAGTAGAAGACACTTGCTGAAGGTTCCACGCAGTGGGAATGAACCAGGAACCATGTCACTGGTAAGCAAGCTACTTACCACACAGCCACTCCTGCGTCTATGTTTATAACTATAAGCTCATAGCATCCACAATTCTGTACTACCAGTCATCACTCTCTCTATCTATCTATTTCTCTCTTGCTGCCTTGGGTTAGTTATTATTTGACATTTCCCACCTCTATTACTAGCCATTTCTCTCTCTCTCTAGCATAATCACCCAATCATTTTTTCTTTCTACTCATTACTCATTTATCTTACTGCTCCAATGTCATCACTCTTATTCATGTTGTCTTCACCAAGTAAAGACAAGTTAGACTACTGATTAACTCTTTAATACAAAATGGGGTACAAAGTAACCTAATTAACATTGGTGCCATAATAAAATGTACTCGGTGGGTGAAAAATGAATGAAGGCAACATTGAGTTGAGTGGGTAATTTAGTTCAAAGTAGGATAACTTCTCAAGTGCTGCTCCCAATACACCCTGTGAAGTGGTTAGTTAAAGAAAAGAAAAGAAAAAAAAAACAACCAATCAAGCTAAAGATGCAAGAATGCTTGAGCAATATGAGTTCCTTTAATGGATTCAGAAGAGCAGTAACTCTGAAGAAAAACTCAGATTTTGTTAACCCGTAATACCAATGCCAGATTGGGAATTTGATTTAAAATAATTTCATATGTATCATCACCATCATTATTCAGTTAATATCCACTTTTCCATGCTTACATGCATCAGATAGAATTTGTCGAGGCAGATTTTTTTCTACAGCCAAATGGCCCTTTTTGTTGTCAACCCTTGCCCTGTTTCCAAGCAGCGTAACATTTCCCATGACCAGAGACGTTATCATGAAGATCGGAAATGAAGGACACCAGCTGCATGACGGTGACATCTGTTTACATACATTCACACAGCAAGGGGACAGTAACATACACATGCATGCAAAGGGTTTCTTTCAGTTTCCTTCTACCAAATCCACTCACAGGGTTTTGGCTTGCTCAGGGATATAAAAGACACTTGCCCAAGGTGTCACACTGTGGGACTGAACTTGAGACCATGTGGTTGGGAAGCAAAATTTTTACATATCTGCACACACACACACAAAGTGTTAAAAATCTTTTCCTGCTACCAATGAAAAATTTATACCAACATCAAATATTACTCATCTTCACTACTACAAAGCCAGTAGTAAAAACAAACAACTTACTCAGCTGAAGATATGTTTAGTAGTGACTTTTTTTTTTACAATGACCAGTGCTCCTATACAAATCTATCCCTTTTTTTATATGCAGACTTGAAGGAACCCACACAATAACAAACAAACACTAATTTCTCACACTAAATATAATCAATCTTTCAACACAGAGTTGAAATAAATCTTGAAAATGAATCCCAGCAATAAAGAATTAATTACACAAAATATAACCAAATTAATGAATGCCACCCAACTAGATTCAATAAAACATTGTCAATCCAGAAAAATACCTTTGCTTCCTTCCTTTTCTTCTGCCTTTCAGAATCATCACTCCCTCTCCTTATCCCACCACGTTTTGTAGTTGAATAAACTAATTCTGCACAAACAATTTAATCAACCCTAAAAATATTTAGTCATGTACCTATTTCTTTACTACCCACAAGGGGCTAAACACAGAGAGGACAAACAAGGACAGACAAACGGATTAAGTTGATTATATTGACCCCAGTGCGTGACTGGTACTTATTTAATCAACCCCAAAAGGATGAAAGGCAAAGTCGACCTCGGCGGAATTTGAACTCAGAACATACGGCAGACGAAGTACGGCTACGCATTTCGCCCGGCGTACCTTAAAACTACAATATTACACCACCACACCTACTTTGCTGCCTCATTTGTCCACACAAAATTTCCACAAGGCTTGGAAAACCAAAGTACTTTATATTCTCAGGGAGGCTACTATTGCAAAACTTTTAAATAACTGTTCACATTTTCCTTGTATATACACACAGATGAATACACACACACATACACATGTGTGCACACATATCAATCACCTACAAAGGATAGACATTGGACTTTTAGTCTCTTGCAGCAGAAGTTTTAACTATCAATTTGAGACACGCCTTTTGAAAATGCTAATTCAACTTAACCATTTCTAAATTTTTGCTACTCCAGTGAAATCTTGGTGAATTAAATACCTTTGTAATTTCATCACAATATGAAAATATTTTAAAGAAATATAACTGTATAGAAATAAAACAAACTGAAACAGTCCATGAGTTTATCAACAACAAAAACTGATCTTAATCTCAAGTATTGAGTCGTAACTAAAAAGACAAACATTGTATCATGTGAGGATAGCTCAGTTGAAATTATGAAATAATATGTACAGTTAAAAAGTTACTTCAATACAGAGGACACTTCAGACAAGAAGAAGAGGAAGAGAAAGAGAGAATAAGCAGTGAATGTTGGTCAGTCTTCAATGCTTATTTCAGAAAGCTGGGGGTGGGGTGGGGATACTAGGTAACTACTGAGTTGAGAAAAAGAGAGGAGTGATGTTGCTAGAGTTGTCATCAGTCTGCCTCAAATGGGATTCTAATAGTTGTTAGTATATAAAGCCATCGTTGCAGCAGACCTACAATCAATAATCCAACAGTTTCAATGTAGCAAGAGTAAGCTAACGGCTGTCATTTGCCAAGTTGCAGCAGTTACTATACTTCAAATGTGCTACCATTGCAATGAAACAACCAAATCTAATTAAGGGAAATCTGTTACCATGGTATCAGCTAGTTAACACTCGTTGAACCAAATGAGTACATCTTGTGGAAGAAATAAATAAACAGGAAGCTGATCCCAGCATGTCGCTATGGTGACTTATTTGTTGGGATCAAGGAGGACCTTGATGTGAACGATACTAAAAACGTGAGAATTAGTAGAAACAACAAGTTAGTTCAGAACTGATTGATAGGAGAACCATACTGAAAAATGGAGGACATAATTAAGAAGATGCAGATATTAAATGTCCCAAAAAATTTTTTTGATATCAACAAGTGGAACACAAGAAAGTTAAATTGAAAATGAAACAATTTGAAACAGAACAAATGAGCAAGCCTTGGAATATTGAAGAAGGCTCAAAGACAGTCATTAAACTATAAGAATAACAAATAAGGATGAGCCCTGCATGGATTGATTTTGCAAGAGAGAAAAATACCAACTAAAAGCAACTGTAAAGCATTTTAGTCCAGTTTAGTACTGCTTGTGGCAACTATACCAGCCTCAAAAATGTATAAAATATCCATGGTAGCTGCTGTTTTTAATGAAAGACTAAAAATACTTTGGTATGTGATGCAATTCTAATTTCTTTCAGCTGGAATATTTTAAGTAACAGTAAAAAAAAAACAACAAAAAAAACAACCCATTTCTACATTGAAATGATTGTAATACAAGATTTCTTAACTAGTGTTAAGCAAAATCTTCAGATCCCTTACAATTGGCAATTTTTGCATTAATAAAAAACAATTTTGTTAAAACACCACAGATGACCTGCTTCAATTGTGTGTATGTGTGTGTGAGAGAAAAAAATTTTTTAATGAAAAAGTTTCAGAAAATGATAGCCAGTCAGTCAGTCAGTAGACCCCCACCTCCATCATTCCAGAATAAAAATGACTGACTGAAGTTCTCATTCCATGAAATATTCTTGAAATAAAAATTCTCATGTGATACCAGAAATGGGTAGACAGGTGGGGTGGCATTTTTGGAAAGTCATCAGCATATAAGGGGACAGATTAAATATTTAGAGTAATTAACAGGTATCATTAATAAACTTTCACTGATGTAATCACTTGCAATTACATCAATGTAATTAAGGTTAACCAGCAAAATAAGCTCATGAACCAATTTCTCAAAATCAAAATTCAGAATTAAAACAGCCCCAAGTTCAGTTTGTATTAGTTTAATATTGAAAACAATATCAATTTCTTTTGTTTCAGAACAAAGCCTCCCTCATACAGAAGAGGAAAACTTGTATGCTGTAACATGGATGCTTTTGTTTCCCCCATGGGATTTAGAAGCAAAAGTGAAATACAATAGTTACAGAGAACAATTTCAGTTTTCTGTGAACTTCATCCTCATTGAACAGTGACTTTTCAACATTAAAACAACAAAAACCTAATATCAAAAGCATCTTTTGCAAATTGGTACAAAATGTTTCAGGAATAGTTAAAATTACAAAGGAGGTTCCTGACATCTTGCTATTCCTAATCACCAGGAATTAAATCATTTTATAAAAAATGGCAAGTAAAAAAGAAAGATAATGATTTCTTTTGCATTAGTCTATTACATTTTTTAAACAAAATACATATTTCCGTTAAACTTCAGAGCTGTTAGAATTTGGTCCTTTTATAATTTGAACTTGAATACTTCAAAAACTGAGCACAAAGTAGTCTGGCTTCACTGTTTGCTACAACTTAACAAGACAGGCTGTTGGTATTCAGCCTAAAGTAAGTCTTGATAAGCAAACTTATGGTCATAACAATAACAGCCACAATTAGGTACAGAGAAGACTGAATTGGCCAATATGTTTGTCTTTCCTAGTTTCAGACAATAGTGATTAGCAGTTTGGCTGCTATGCTTAGCAGGTTGAGTGACAGCATGTAAGAGTGACTTCCAAGTAAGAAGAGGATAGAAGGAAATATAATATATAAAGTTTACTGTTCTATTAAGGTAAGATCAACAAAATAAGCACTCTGTCCAGCGATAAATATCTTTTAATGTATTAAGATAAGAACTACTAATAGTTTTTTGCTATGAAGACATGTGGATAGGCAGGCTTTTAAAATGTGCCTTGTGGAATCTTCAAGCTCTGAGCACTTCTATCTACCAAATTCACTCATGAGACATTGGTTGCTCTGAAACTGAAAGCATGGAGTTGTGAAATAAAATTCTTAGCCATACAGGCTTGCTTGTAATGATATGTTTAAAAAATTGTTTGACCTAAACCAGAGAAGCTACATCAGTGACTCAGTAGCCTAGAGTTTCATGTCAAGGCACTTAATATAGGTATACTGGTATGAAACTTGAAGCTGCTGTGTCAACAATGTAACATCTCAGATCTATATAAATGAACAAATACATGGCATTTTGTACTTGATTTTTGTTTTCAGTATTTGTATAACCAATCACACATCCATCTATACATGTACACACACTTACACAAATGCATATATGAAGGGGTACTCAAAAGTAATCAGAAACGTTCTGTGGGACAAGCCTGTTGTAGTTCAGGCTTCTGCTGCTAAAAGCCACTTCATGCAATTCTCAGGAATCAGTCTGCAGACTGGCGGCACTGAGTGCAGTTATACTCCCATGTAGTGCGTCTGTTTTGCAGTGCTTCTCCTCTGTTCAGCGATTTTGGCTTTGACTGAAACGAAGGAACAGCATGCTTCCAGGAAATTCTATTTTCTGCTGGGTAAACGACAGCCAAAACAATAGTCATGCTTCAAAACAGCTCACAAGGATGATGCCATGAGCAAAACACAAGTTTATGAGTAGTTTTTATGCTTTAAGAATGGTCAGAAGACCAACCTTGTTCAGGGCAACCGTCAACCTCCCAAACAAATGAAAACATCACGAAAATTCATGAACTGATCTTGGAGGACCATTACTGAACAATTGATGAACTTGATATGATTGGCGTGTCCTGGAGATCCTTCCAACAAAGTGTGAGCGAGGAATTGCAAATGAGAAGAGTTGCGGAAAAATGTGTGCCTTAATTGCTCATGGAAGCTCAAAAGCAGTCACAACTGAATGCTTGTCATGAACTGAAAGAACAGTTGGAAGTTGATCCACCAGATCTGTTTTTGAAGGTCATCACTGGTGACAAAAGCTGGTGCTACAGAATTTGCAGATGTGAAAGAGAAGAAAAAAAAAAAACGATGGAGGCATTAAAAGGCATCACTTCGCAAGAGTTCCAGGACTGCTTCAAACAGTGGCAAATGCATCTGGACCAATGTTTTGCTTCAAATGGAGAATATTTTGAAGGCAATAAAAGTGTAAACATGTAAAACTAAGTGAATAAAATAGCATTGCAATATTCCAGTTTCTTTGGGGTACCCCCTCATACATACCTAGAAATACATACACTTAAACCATATAAACTATAATATATACAGGTTGAATGAACTGTTAGAGGTAAAGCTTGAAGTCACAAACAAAATCAATGCTCTTAGTATATATACTATGTATATACATGTGTGTGTATAGTGGTGTAGGTCCTGACAGGGTTGAAATTGCAGCGCTCCTAGACATCTACTCATTCTGGACCTTTCAAAAAAAAATCTGAAGTCCATTGGTGCCAGAATTCCAGGTGTGTCACTGGTAAAATCACAACTTCCAAGATGCAGAAGAATGAATTTAAGCACAACTTTATTATTTGTTACACTTGTTTCTGAACCAATCTGTTTCTAACCATATGCCATGTAAATGATTGCAGGTGAATTATGTCAGAATGGCACCTCATCAGACAAGTACTAAATCGTGCCTCTTTGCATTGTGTCAAGAATATATGTTTGATATTTCTTATATAGAGAGAAAACAATAAAGAGCACAAAAAT
This sequence comes from Octopus sinensis, assembly GCF_006345805.1. Taxonomy (NCBI): domain Eukaryota; kingdom Metazoa; phylum Mollusca; class Cephalopoda; order Octopoda; family Octopodidae; genus Octopus; species Octopus sinensis. The sequence continues at coordinate 55,578,053 of NC_043011.1, forward strand.
AATAACAGCAGAAATGATAACCGTTTCAAATTGTTTCTTCAAGTGTCAACAATTTAAGAAGGAGAAGAGTTGATTGTTTACATCCACCTCAATACTAGACAGGTATTTTATTTTACTGATTCTGAAAAGTCGAAAAGCAAAGTTAACTTCTGTGAGTATTTGAACTGAGAACGTAAAGAGCTGAAAGAAATGCCACTTAGCATTTTGTCTGATGGTGGAAACCTGAACAATAGCAACAATAATAAAACTAACAGTAGTCAGACAAGAGACATTGTTCAGTCATTGGGACAGTAGCGAGCAAGGGTCACCAATGTATTTTCCTCTCCTTTGTCAATCCAATTTGACTCCAGTAGAATTAATATCAAACAACAATAGCCCATGTCAATTTTTATCATTGTCACCTCTACAGCTTAGAATAATTATTACCTGTAAATTCTTGCCACCCACCACAACCCTACACCACCAACTTATTGTGTTTCTGCTTCATCTTTAGTCTTATTTCATCATCTCTCATCACCATTAATACTGCTGTTATCATCATCATCATCATTATTCTTTATGATTGTTATTATGTTTGTTTCCCTATGGTATGGTTGTTGATTGAAGAGACTGTGTCCAGGGGGACTGGGTGGGGGGCGGGGGGGGGGGTCATTGTCAAGGATCTCAGACAGTACTTTATGTAATGTGTTATGTAATAATGTTTGACTTCTGCTTTGTATTTGTACAAGTTGACTCCAAGTCTCACCCAGAGACCTCAAGAGACAAGTTAGAAGTTGGTGTTATGCCTGGGGTGTCATATATTTGGTTTTACAAAGTATTGTTATAATTATTGAGACAACAAACTTTAATAATAAGTAGTGGCTAATGTAGAAAATATTATGAACCTCAATGATGATGATGATAAAATTAACATTTGAAATTAAAACAAAAACTGAATTATATGAAAATAAAAAGAAAAAATAGCTCATAGCAATAACAGCAGAAAACAAAAGCAGTAAAAATTAGGTTAGGCAGTATTAATAGCATTAACGACGATATTCTTTCTAATTTTTGGCACAAGAGTATTAATATAGAGGGAGAGGAAGTTAGTTGATTACATTGTCCCCCCAGTGCTCACTGGTACTTATTTTATGAAAACCCCAAAGGATGAAAGACAAATTTGACCTTGGTAGAATTTGAACTCAGAACATAACGCCAGAAAAAAATGACACTAAGTATTTTGCCTGGCATGCTAATAGTTCTGCCACTTTAATTAATAATAATTATTATTTTCCCTATAGACACAAGGCCTGAAATTTTGTGGAGAGGGAGTTAATTACCTCAACCCCAGTGTTCAACTGGTACTTACTGACCTGAAAGGACAAAAGGCAAAGTCAACAACTTTTGAACTCAGGACATAGAGGCAGAAGAAATGTTGCTAAGTAGTTGAACTTGTTAACAATTCTACAAGCTCACTGTCTTAATTAATTAATAATAGTTTCACATTTTGGCATGAGGCCAGAAATTTTAGGGGACAAGATTGTTGGTTACATTGATTCCAGTGCTCAACTGGAATTGCTTTTTATCAATCCTGAAAGGATGAAATGCAAAGTCAAATTTGGCAACTTTTAGACTCAGAACATAAAGGCTAAAGAAATATTTGTCCAAGTCGCTACCAATCCTACCAGCTCACTGCCATTATTCATCATCATCATCATAAGGCCAGCAATTTGAGGAAAGGGATTAAGTTGATTACACTGATCCTAGTGTTCAACTGGTACTTATTTTAAAAGCAAAGCCAACCCCATCAGTATTTGAACTCAAAACCTATAGAGTCATTTTATCCAGCATGGCAATGATCTTGCCAGCCTGCCACCTTAAGAATTAAATATAAAGTTAACTTTGGTAAGATTGAACTCACAATGTAAAGAGTTGAAACACTTTAAAGCATTTTGCCCAATACTATAGTGACTTTGCCAATTCATTGCCTAATAATAATAAAGAAGAATGATAATAATAATAATAATAAATTTAGTTTCAAATTTTGACACAAGGTCAATGATTTTAGGAGGAGGTGGTTAATTGATCACATTGACACCTGCACTCCGGTCCTCAACTGGTATGTATTTTATTGACTGCAGAGGGATGAAATGTGAAGTTGGTACCAGTAAAATTTCAACTCAGAATGGAACGAGTCAGAAATAGCGCTAAGCATTTTGTCTGATGTGCTAACAATTTTTTTAATATTCCATTCTATGTAAATCCCTCACACTATGTTTGCCTCATTTGTCACCCTAGTGGTAAACAAAAAAATTATTTTTGCCTTTTTCATTATTGTTATTACTATTATTGTTGTTTTCTCTTTACATAAGCTATACCAAACATTCTTCACACAATGCAAAGAGGTACAACGTAATGCTTGTCTGATGAAGTGCCACTCTGACATTCAACCACACATATGAAATCATTTACATGCATTGACCCTAGAAGCAGAGTGGTACAGAAACAATTGTAATGAATAATAAAGTTGTGCTATATTCATTTACCATTTTATATACATACACATTGCTATATGTATATATATATATATATTATATATATATATATATATATATATATATATATATACATATATATATATATATATATATATATACAAATCCACACATGGATGCATAGTCATAAGTTCATAGTACACACCTACGTTACTATCTTTAACCTTCTCTTCCATCAGCCACCACACTCTCCTTGACCTAGGGTTACTACTATTGTCACCCATCAGTGACTAGTGAGCAAAACAATCTCACTAGTGATAGCACTACAATGTGCACCTAATGCAAACCATAAACTGGATGGTAATCACATACACACATTCATCACTGAAGAGATCAAATCAGGTTGAAACACCAGATGAGGTAATCCAGCAGCATTCTGAATGAAGCCCAGCCATTTTTAACAGGTCTCTTTCATGGAGACAAAATATTACTGCTACTACCATTCCAAATTTCACACAAATACACATACAGGCACATATACTGATATGCATGCACACACACAGGATATACCCCACCACCACTACAATGCACAAAACAAAGTAAAATAGAGGGAGGTGGTAATAAAAGAGACAAACAATATGAAAATATACTGACATAGTATGCAGGATTTTAGACATCAAAGAAAGGAATTAAAGTAAACTGAACATTTTCAAATTCATTATCAAAGAAATGTAAAAGAATAAGCAAAGGGAGGCAAAAAATACAAATGATACTGATTTTGTGATGTTTACATTACAGGCATGGTATAAAAAAGAAGTTGGAGAGTGTGATAGTAGAATCAGTAGTCGACACAATCTAGTTTATAGGGGAAAGTGGTGGATAGGCAGGAGGAATAGAATAAATGAGGAAGAAAAAGTTTGAGTATGTATGAAATTTAAGTCATTCTTGTAAAATAATACATCCAGCAATGAATATGCATACACACATAAATATATAAACGTACATATACATGCATGTAGTTGTTTGAATGTATGAGATGGTTTAAATGTATAAGAGATGTAATGTAGTCCATGTTTATATGCAAGTACTGACTTATATCGTGGGTAGAGGAGGAGAATGAAGACGATCATATGTGTGTGTGTGTTTGTGCATGAGAGGTGCACAGTACAGGCATGCATGCTCCCCCCCTCTCTCCTATCTCTTTGCATACACCAATGTAATACTATATAGCAGACACAAGCAACCTCCTTGGTTCCTGCTTAATCACTTCCCTGTCATCCTATCGTATATACATGAGCCATGCTCATAACAAAGGCAATACTGTGAAATATCAAGTACTATCAATGCTCTTATCAACCGTTATAACACCCAAGCATTAATTCCTTTATACACAGACCAATTTGGACATCCTTAATCTTCACTGCTTGGATTAATCATGTTGGAGCCATATAGTATTACTCTCCCATGCACAGACACACACTGAATGTTATGTTTGGAGTACCATTCACCACCTGCAGTGTGCAATGCATACATACCAATATCATTGGAAAACTTTTACATGCGTGGGAGCAAACATGTATGCATGCCAAATGCATACAGAGAGCACGTGTGTGTATGAAGTGTATGTAGAAGCAAGGTCAAGAAAAGATGCTCGTGCATATGTGGATGTGGGTAGATATATGTGTGCGTATGTGCATGGGTATGAAAATGCCTGACTGAGCACAGTAACAACTTTAATTTATGGAAATGTTTATAAAGGCAATAGTTGAATGCCAGGTCTGCCAAACCAGAACTCATTACACCCAAATACTAGAAAAATGTCAAGACGTCTACTATCTTCATTTTATACCTTCACATATGTCACCGACTATAGTTCTATTAATACTATGATCCGGTGCACTTCTATCTCACTTTCTCCACTATTTATGTGTGTGTGATAGATAAATACACATACACAAATACATGTGTATATGCCCATCACTCTCATCCAACTCTCCTCAAAATTATCCAACTATCTTGTAATCTGCCACAGTTTAGTATACCACCTTTCTCTAGCATCATATATATGACTGAAGTGTATAGCCACATGCAACCAAAACATTGTAATATTTACTATAATATTTAGGATGTGAGCCAGTTCATTTGTGAAAATGTGTGGAAGATATAAAGCTTGAAAAACGGATTACGCTTTCTGTTTCTTTCACGTGTGTATGTGTAACAACCACACAGATGTGTTCATAGTGTTCAAATGTCTGTGTACACATAAGCACACTCCCTCCATCAAATTAACTGTACAGGTGTACTATGTGATACATGTCAAATGATGAAATGATCATTGAGCAATGCAAAATGAAGAGCTTTGCTCAAGACCACAAGAATGCCCAGTCTGAGAATCGAAACCATGATCTCACAATCATGAGAGCAACACCCGCATCACTAAGCCATACACCTACACACACACACGGTCATTTTTTCATTCTTTAACGGGTTGCAGCCAAAAGGCTGCAATTACGCTGTGACACCACCAGCATCATGATCTTTTCAACTGTCAACCTAGTTGGTTGGCTTTTGGGGAATGAAGGAGTTTTATTGCTGTAATGTAGGTTTACTTGGGATGTACAGAAGGTCAAAGTGGGTCTTGAAAGCGTCTGTCCTCACCCATGCAGATCACAAGATTATTTTGGCAAGATATTAAATAGCTAAGGGCCTTTCAATCTCAAGCCATTGTAGTACACTAGACAAGAAAGGTGGGACCTCTGGAACAGTGATGTCCTCTTTGGGAGCTAGAATAACTCTTGATATCAAGGTTTGGTGCTAAACCCTTTAGGATCTTCCATATGTATATCACCACATATGTATACATACACATATACATACACATATATACATATACATATACATATTTACACATGTATATATATGTATGTATATATATACATACATACACATATATATACACATATATATACATATGTACATATATACACATACATATATATATACACATATATATACATATGTATATATATATACACACACATATATATACACATATATATACATATGTATATATATATACACACACATATATATACACATATATATACATATGTATATATATACACACACACATATATATACACATATATATACACATATATATACATGTATATATATACACACACATATATATACACATATATATATATATACATATTCACACATATATATACATATATATATGATGATGATGATATACACATATATATATACATTTATACATACACATACAACAGTAAGCACACAAATATGAAAGCTGGAAAAAACTGTACTCGAATACCAGAGGTAGGGTAATATGCTTTATTAAAACACAGCAAAAATTTCACAAAAACTGTTGGAGTTTCACACTGCTGTTCGTCAGACAGTTTCGTTTAGAATGATGGAAGTTATATGTAGAAATACAATTACTTTCATAGACACACATATGAAAATGCTTTTGTTTCATTGTTTAAAATCATATAAAAATCGAAGTAAAAACTTTAATTCAAAAATAGCTTCTGAAGAAGGAAAAAGGCCTGAATACCCAGGGTAAATAATCAGCTGTAAAATTAATAAAATAAAAGATATATCTGTTTAAAAAAATTTTCATGCTAAAATATATGTACAGTTAGCAATAAATACAGATACCAGACAATCTATGATATACCTATATATCACTAGACATACAGATGTAGGTACATGGCTACGTACATATACAGACATAATGGCATAACATAAATATATAAAAATGCATATATATATATTTATATATCCCTCTGCAAAAAGGTCTCAAATTTTATTTGATTTGCTTTTCGCAGGAAGGAAAGTTTCTATTGAAGATGCGTCACGCCTTCACCTTCGAAACGCAGAGTAGATGAAACCATGGCAACTGAAGAAGGGGTTTTTTCCTTGTGTTATTTGTCCTGTACTCTACTTTTTTGTCGTTTAAGAAAAATGTCCAGTTCCTTTGGTTTGTGCCTATGATTTCGTTTCTCATTGTGTTCGACGTTTTTTTGGTGTCCTGTACTCATATATGCGTGTATATATACATGTAGAGGTAGGTACGTACATATATGTATATATATATGCATATGTTTTATTTATTAATATATATATATATATAATATATATATATATATATATGTGTGTGTGTGTGTCTGGGGAGAGTCATTTTCCACTTATTTCTTATTTATATTTTCCTAAAATTTTCGTTGCGTCTTGCAACATTTTCAATAGTCTTGACTGTCTGTTCTTTACACTGCGTTCCTTTTCGTTGGTGCGCATGTGTGTCGGTCAGTGTGTGTGTGTGTGCCTATGAATACATGCGTGTACGTATGTATGCATGTGTGTATATATCGTCATGTTTCAGTCTCCATTTGAGTCAATATATACATGTACACACACACACATATATATATACATATAAACACACATATATATGTGTGCACATACACATATATATGCACACATAGATAAACACATATGTATAAACATATATATACACACATACATATATATATATATATATATATATATATACACACACACACATGCACATGTGCATATATATATATACTTATACATAAACATATATGTATGTATATATATATATATACACATATATCATCATCATCGTTTAACGTCCACTTTCCATGCTAGCATGGGTTGGACGGTTCGACGAAGGACTGGGAAGTCAGGAGGCTGCACCAGGCTCCTGTCTGACCTGGCAGTGTTTCTACAGCTGGATGCCCATCCTAACACCGAGAGTGTAGTGGGTGCTTTTTACGTGCTACCTCTGATGTTGGTCTTGGCGGATTCAACAGGTCATTCTACAATCCAAGGTTAGCACCACAACCCGTCCTGCGAGCCATGAACTCACTTACATATATATTTATATATAAAAACATAAATACATA
>NC_043011.1:55920581-55935581 GCF_006345805.1 Octopus sinensis
GCAAGCAAAAATCAGTCACATCAGGAATGTTATCTCCAAGTAAACATTCTCTGAAAAATTACAAATTCCACAATTAAAAAGAAAATACAAGTTAATGCAACCATGATATGGTAACAGTTAAAATAACAGGAATATTGTTACCTCTCCACCTTGCTTCAGTTGGAAGTGCAGAGAAAACATTTCCATCACCATCTGATAATTGCTTAACTACAAAAAGTTTTGAGGGCTTTAAGGCATCTCAATTTTACTGATAGACTAAAATCAATTTAACTGAAAGGTCAAAAGGTCATCTAAGTTTGTTTTTCATGTAGGATTCTGAAAATATCAAACTTATGTTTAGCAAACCATGGACCCTGATTTTGACTGCACACAGACTATAAGGATTATTGACCAGTGCTGCTATATTGTCCACTTGTAGAGACAGAAGAATCCCTAAACCATAAAACACAGACATTCTTCCTCTAAAGAACCAATCTTCCATTGGTTTCTCAACTCATGAAAATGTAAATCAATAGAAACAGATTTGACATATTGTCTCACCAAATAATTATGCTTCTTTGTATTCTCAGAAAATTGGTATTACAGTTTTTACTAAAGAAAACAACGGCACCATTCTATAACAGAAATGAAGGCGTAAACTTATTGCTTCATATGAAGAAACTAATTTTCCTAATTCAAACAAACTTTTAACCATTTTAAAATGCTACACAAGATAACCTGGAAAAGAATATTATGCTTGCAGGCTTTTTTTTTTTGTGCCAGTATTGGTTTTAATATTGGAAACATTTCTCTTTTTCTCGATATAAAAGATCCTGACGAAGCAACAATAAAAGTTCTAACAGGATACTGGAGATCTCCTACCAAATAAACAGACTTCCAAATTTGTCAAAGAAAATGAGCAAAAGGCAGGTTGGATATTCATTCCACCCATATCAGGAAAGAGAAACTGTTATTCTACAAAACATATCTAATGCACGAGTCAATGGAGGTCCACTTTGAGGTCACAAGAACAGACAGAAAATAAAAGCAAAATCTCCCTAAAAAAGAAAATTAATAAAATTTCTTGTGGTTATCATTATACAAGAGGATGATGGATTTTCTCAATCCTAAAAGCTGGCAATAGTAGGGGTCTAAGGTTCTATAACCCATCAAAAACAACATTGAAGCATGGTCTTTGCCAGTGCCGCCAGACTGGCTCCCTTGCAGGTAGCACATAAACACCTTTTGAGTGTGGTTGTTGCCAGAACCACCTGACTGGCCCTCGTGCCGGTGGCACATAAAACGCACCCACTACACTCTCAGAGTGGTTGGCATTAGGAAGGGCATCCAGCTGTAGAAACTTTGCCAGATCAGAGTGGAGGCTGATGCAGCCTTCTGGCTCGCCAGTCCTCAGTCAAACCGTCCAACCCATGCCTGCATGGAAAGCAGACATTAAATGACAACGAAGATGATGATGATGAATATTTTTTTTTTAAATAATGAGTAAATATTTACATCAACTGCTTCAAATGTCTCCACAGAGAAAGAACTGAAGAAAAGAAAACTGATCGACTAAATTAATCTTAACTTTTCCTTCTTGTTAAAACAGGAGGAAATTGCAAGGGAATTAAGCATTGCTCATCATCATCGGAGGATTTTTTTTTCCAGCTGGATGCCTTTCCTGTTGCCAGCCCTCATCTGTTTCCAAGTAAGGTAATATTTCCCCATGGTCAGACATGTTTCTCATGGAAGACTGGAAACAAATAGCATTACTTGCAAGAACATGACAATTGTTGACAACAATCAAGTGATTTGAAAATGAGAAGACACCAACATAAACACACATATATACACAAATGTCAGGCTTCTTGCATTTTCTGTCAGATTTGTTCACAAGGCTTTGATTAGCCTAAGCGTATAATAGAAGACACTTGTCCATGGAGCCACACAATGGGACTGAGCCCAAATCCAAAGGGTTGGGCAGCAAACTTCTTAACCACACAACAATGCCTGTGCCATCTTCCTTAACCCTTTTGTTACTGTATTTATTTTGAGATGCTCTGTGTTTCTTTCAATTACTTTAAATATAATAAAGAATTTAGTAATATAACTTAGTTATCATTAAGCTAGTGTTAGGAACATAAATTGTGACTAAGGTTTGGTGGAAGATTTTAATTCAAAACTTTTGAAAACAAGACATTTGTACTACAAAGCCAGAGCCGGTTTCAGCCGGGTTGGTAATGAAAGGGTTAAAAGGAAGTTTATACACACACATTAATGTCAAATTCCTCAAGATATCAACAATGTTGATCAATTTCTTATGTTTTAGAAACAACTGACTAAGCTGCCTTTACCACACAACAAACTACAAAATAGTACAACTTCATGGATTTCACAACACAATTAAATCCTGCCTTTTTTTTATTAACTTATGATATGTAAATAAGTAAACTAAATTGATACATGAAATAAAAAGAAAATATAATCTGTATTACAAAAATATAAACAAACAAGAGAAATTCAATTAAAACCGCCAAAATTTTCTTTATTTTTGGTATTTCAAATAAATCACAAAACATTTTTGAATTCTAATATACACAACTTATTCTATAAAATGCAAATGTCTTCTAAAGTGTTATTGTTGCTACAAACTTGGTGCTCCATCTGAGAGCCACAAGCTCAGATGTTAATTGAATGCAATAAACATTTCATATTATTATCTGTTTCAGTTCCAAGCTAACAGAATTTGGCAAAACCGACAATGCAGTATTCTTTGATGCATCTCAACTTCTCAATTATATCTTGAAGATCTGTTGTAGACGAGAGAATTTTCATCCAGATTCAGAACCGTCACCATTTTATAATAGCCGTTCCTCTCAGTAGAGCAATGCAATATTCATAATGCATTTCTGCCAGTAAAGCGAGAGGACAAAGATGGAAGTGGTTGGGGGTGGTGAGTGCATAAATGCTGTACCTGTGTTCTTCAAAAGGGAAAAGTGTCCATAGAGTTACTGGTTAGGGACATAATGATGTTTGCACTTGGTTCATATCTCATCAATAAAGATGAGGGAACTATTCTATGAAGTCAGGACATTAATAACTACAGCTGTCGCTGAATTGTTACATGACGATGATTAAGACAATTCAGTCAGTAAACCTATGAAGCAGAGTAGCTTGACTGAACGAGTAAGTCCAGATGGCGGATGGGAGTGTTAGGTAATTGCTTAAATTAACAGTTCTGAAATAATTGATAAACATTTAGTCATATATCCACAAAATAGCTAATATTTCTTGTTAAACCACCAGAAATATAGCAAAAACAACAATGCTGGATGGGCTTGAAATTAAAACCTCAATCCATTCTCCCACTTTACCATAATATTTATAGAGGAAGATAATTTTTTAATAATCAAAGGCAAATAAAAGATTTTATTTTTTTCATTATTATTCACAAAGCGCTTACTTTTCAAACTTGTATGGCTGAGAGAAATTTCAAATTTCAAACATTTAGTAACAAGATCCCTTCCGTAATAACTATTTATTTTGTTTAGCTACACAAAACAAAGTATTTAATTACTTATTAATGACAATTAGTTATTAATAACTAATTAAGTGAACAGCATAACCCATTTCTGTTGGCAGGGTTTTGAGCTTAATAACTTACAAGAGATGAACCACAAGCTATAAATTTAGGTAAAGATTGGTTAAATAAGCAAACCGAATTAAAAGGAGATGCAAATATAATGGTTGAGGGAAATATGACAGAGAAACTAATTCACCTGACCTGACTGCTAAGTGATCATAGCAAATATTCAACAAATTTTGTTGAATATTGGTAAAGTTCTATTTATAACTGCAGTAACTAGGCTACGTAATTTAGACAATCTATAATTTCCTTATATTCTGTTAATTTTATTTTCATCCAATGCATTAACTCAATAACCAGAGTACATTGCTTGTGATTTATCTTTAAATAAAATATGGCTGCAATAAAATTAAGAAACAAGAGGTCATAAGGGTATTGGCCATTATAATTCAAGTGGATTATTTGTAGTTAGAAATCAAAACGTAGTTACAGACTCGGTTCATCAAGAACCAAACACCTACTTCACAAGACTCATCATTTGTGGCATTAGGTCAGCAGATTCATTCCAGGATTTTAGGAACCAAATTTTACTTCATACTCACCATTGTGTTAACTTGACATTTACTATCCAAGATTAAATATATTTCTTTTTCTCATTTCTTTTAGCTCTTGCAGTAGAGCAATGCTGGGGCACTGCCTTGAAGGGGTTTAGTTGACTTATATCAGTATTCGTCTGATATTTTAGTTTATTGTCTGATATTTTAGTTCATTTGGAATTACTGCTTGACAACACATCAGTTTATTAGCAATCTCTCATTGAGACATTATATATATATATCTGTAAAATAATATGTGACAATTATTCGGTAGCCAAGATAAATTAAGAAACAAGAAATCCACACCACTATCTCTTCGGTTAACAGATAAATTTCCTCTATTTACATAATATTGAGGTCTCTTTCTTTCTTTTGTTATCTTACCGTTTTTACCAATATATATATATATATTTATATATATGAGTGGCTGTGTGGTAAGTAGCTTGTTTACCAACCACATGGTTCCGGGTTCAGTCCCACTGCGTGGCACCAAGGGCAAGTGTCTTCTACTATAGCCTCGGGCCGACCAAGGCCTTGTGAGTGGATTTGGTAGACGGAAACTGAAAGAAGCCTGTCGTATATATATATATATATATATATATATATATATATATATGCGTGTGTGTGTTTGTGTGTGTGTGTGTTTGTCCCCCTAGCATTGCTTGACACCGATGCTGGTGTGTTCATGTCCCTGTTACTTAGAGGTTCGGCAAAAGAGACCGATAGAATACAAAAGAATAAGTCCCGGGGTTGAGTTGCTCGATTAAAGGCAGTGCTCCAGCATGGCCACAGTCAAATGACTGAAACAAGTAAAAGAGTAAAAAGAGTATATATATATATATAATGCATCTGGTATAGGCAAGAGACAGTCATCCTCATCATCATTTCACCATTTGGCCTAAGAACAGTGTGTACATGTATATATATAAAATGCAATAGGCTTCCAGTTTCCCTCTATTGAATTACAACATGATGGTCAACATGGGGCTATGACAGAAGACACTAAAAGGTGCCACACACTGAGATTGAACCCAGAAGCACATTGTTGCTAAGAGAATTTAACCACACAGCTCTTCAAATTTTTCATAAGGAAATTCAAAATCCAGCATTAAATCTCCAAAACCATTTAGAGTTCTGAATCTAATTCACTGAGAAATATAATCTAAGGAAAAAAATTTCTTAAAATGTATTTTAAACGATCTTACATCATTCGTTACCTGTTGAACACTGGTCTTCCATTCACCTAGTTTCACTGTGCAATGAATATACAATGACAAAGTGAGATATGAACAAATATTTGTTGTACTTGTGTATATTGACACAAAAACTCATTTAATCTAATTCAGTCAGGTTTCTTGTTGATTATCATATCAATACAAGATGAGTAACATTGATAACATAAATCCAACCAAACAATTAACTGTCTTTTAGGATAAATCAAACTTATAGCTCTCCAAACCCATCATTGTCAATATTGTTTTTATAATTAACCCACAACAAACAAATGAATTAATCAGATTTTCTGAAACGAAAATACTAAAATCTTCATCTTTCAAATAAAACTTCCATTAGATCATTTTTCTCCATTTTTATTAATTACTACAATTTCATTTTTGATCCTGAAATTACATTTTTAATTGCTAGACTTATATATGATATAAAATGCTAAGCCAAAAGCTTGATTTTGTTTTTTTTCTGGTCTTCTTTTCATCACAATAATATGGAATGAAAAGGCAGTGGCTGTGCTGAGAGTGGTGAAAGAGAAGGAAACATAAAAAAAGAGTAAATTAGATAAAAAAAAAAATAAAAAAGATAGAAGAGAGTAAAAGCCAGCACGTGAAAACTGCAGTGAGGTGAGGAGAGGAAATGAAACAAGAAAATAAAAAAGAGCTTGAAGCAAATAAGTTAGAAATTACTACAAGTAGAATAAAAAATTATAGGGTTTATATCTGAGTATTATACTAGTTTATCTATAAAAGAACAGCTTAGAAACCTTTTATTATTCTGCATCCGAACCACCTAAAGAAACAGTTGATGATCATAAACCCAATATTCCAGTAAGGATTTCAGAATCAGGAGTGAAAGTGGTCCACTTCAGAGAACTTCTATCAGAAATATTTTAGTCTATTATTAATCCATTGTTCGGAGACTTAATTATGTTTTAAAAGACAAGAATATTTAGAAATATTAGCATCTTTAATGGTGAGTTTGTATCATTTGCAGATGAAGCTTACCAAAAGAAACATGTATTCTACCACCACCACCACCACCACTAACAACTGGCCTCTGATTCTTTGATGCAAAATCTCCTCATCATAATTTTATCAAAGAACTATGCAGGATCTAAGGACCAGATTAATATATCAATAAATAGCGATGTTATTTTATACCAAATCCCTCCAAATTCCTAATTATTTTCAAAATAAATTGACACAATGTATTTCATATGACAATATACCATGATAACATTAAAAAATCAATAAAGTGAATAAGTTTAACTGTGTGTGTGTGTGTGTGTGTGTGTGTGTGTGCGCACGCCTTTCCCTCTCTCTCTCAAACAAGTAAGTGGTTCAATGGGTTTTTAATCAGATCAGAATCCATTACGTTTCCTTATTTTTTATCCAAGTGATTTGTCTGTCTTATTGAAACAGCTCTTTCTTGCACTTCAGCATTCTTCACAAATGATCAGATCATTAATTCAATATACAATGTAGAAATAGGCTGAAAGAATTTCATTGTTACTCCTGATCTGTATTGGGAAATAAATTGTCCTGCAATAAAATATATTGTTTCTAAAACTGTAAAAAATGTAGAAACTAGTTTGAGTGTTTTCACTATGGCAGTGAAAATGAGCTGTTAATCTGTAGCCAAGCTTCCATTGCATAATGCAATGGTCAAATAAGATTAACAGGATATTCCAACTGTTTGAGAACATTCCATCCATAACTAAAACCTTTCTGAAATCAATAAAGCACAAAATTCAGGTTTCATTTACAGCATCGTTTGTAACTGGAAATCATTAATTTGTAATTAAGTTGGTTTGCTTTTTACTCAACCACTGTTGTATCAACAGAAATTAGATCTTTTCCATCTCGAGTAAAAATCTGTGCTTGAGATGGAAAAGATCCCAGAAATTTACTAATTCCATGCCGGTGGCACATAAAAAGCACCATCCGAATCATGGCCGATGCCAGTGCCGCCTCGACTGGCTTCCGTGCCGGTGGCACGTAAAATGCACCAATCCGACCGTGGCCGTTGCCAGCCTCGCCTGGCACCTGTGCAGGTGGCACGTAAAAAGCACCCACTACACTCACGGAGTGGTTGGCGTTAGGAAGGGCATCCAGCTGTAGAAACATTGCCAGATCAGACTGGAGCCTGGTGCAGCCTTCTGGCTTCCCAGATCCCCGGTCGAACCGTCCAACCCATGCTAGCATGGAGAACGGACGTTAAACAATGATGATGATGATGATATGTGTTTTTGTATCCTTTATGGAGGTATTAAAACCATCATAAAAATATCCTCAGTATCTGTTCACTTATTGCTCAGAGAATCTAAGGAAATTAAATAGGGACCAATGAACATTTTACTTGAAAAGTTTAGTTATGCTTAGAGACAAGCAAAAAACAAAAAAAACATCATGTGGAACTGAAGGGATTCTTGCTGAGGAGTCACAAGTTGAAGATTAAATACATCATCATCATCATCGTTTAACGTCCGCTTTCCATGCTAGCATGGGTTGGACGGTTTGACCGGGGTCTGGGAAGCCAGGAGGCTGCACCAGGCTCCAGTCTGATCTTGCGAGTTTCTACAGCAGGCTCCAGTCTGATCTTGCGAGTTCCTAACGCCAACCACTCCGTGAGTGTAGTGGGTGCTTTTTACGTGCCACCAGCACAGGTGCCAGGCGAGGCTGGCAATGGCCACGATCGGTTGGTGCTTTTTACGTGCCACCAGCATGGAGGCCAGTCAAGGTGGCGCTGTCAACGGCCATGTTCAGATGGTTCTTTTACGTGCCACTGGCAATGCCTTTCATTTTGGACAATTCAACTAATACAAAAGAAGGAAACAGCTCTTCCAAAACGTGGCAAATCTGATCGTGGTAATTACTAAACTCTTGTGCTCTTAGTACAGAATAAAATCTTGGCTTGAATGTCTTTGAACAAAATTCTTGATGGAATGGTTTTGAATGCCATAGCTGAAACTCAATCTGTTTTTTTTTAGTTGGGCAAAACTTTGATGTGAATATAAGTAAACTGCATGTACACCATGTGTTGTTTCAGCTCTGATCAGTAATAACTGACCAGTTTTTTTAAGGCACTGACTGCTCTGGACTACATTGTCCAATCATCATCATCATCATTTAGCGTCCGTTTTCCATGCTAGCATGGGTTGGACGGTTCAACTGGGGTCTGTGAAGCCAGAAGGCTGCATCAGGCCCAGTCTGATCTGGCAGTGTTTCTACAGCTGGATGCCCTTCCTAACGCCAACCACTCCACGAGTGTAGTGGGTGCTTTTTACGTGCCACCCGCACAGGTGCCAGATGGTGCTGGCAAACGGCCACAAACGGATGGTGCTTTTACGTGCCACCGGCACGGGGGCCAAGCGAGGCTGGCAATGGACATGAACAGATGGTGCTTTTACGTGCCACCAGCACGGAGGCAGTCAGGGCGGGGCTGGCAACGGCCACGAACGGATGGTGCTTTTATGTGCCACCGGCACGGGGGCCAATGTATCCTAGAACAGATTTGGCTGCTATTTCTAGCATGTCAAGAGATTATAGGCTTTTGTTGGTTTCATAAAAGATGGTGGCAACATAATCACTTCATCTAGAAACACGTCTGTCATTAAGTTATTAAATATTCAGTTGTTGCATGTACAAGGGAATTGAACAGAATACGATTGCTTGCAAAATTAATCTCATATTCCCTTTGTGAAAAACTGTCAATTTAAATTCAATTAGCTCTCCACCATCTGATGAGCTTGCTGGAAACAGTATTGCTTACATCCTATCAATTTAGCATTCCAGGTAGAAAGACAACCATTTTCTTTCATACCAAATCGTGGATATATATTCAAATAGGCCAAGAAGCTTGCCTTTTGCCCTAATTTGCTTTTATAGAAAGTTATTCATACTTTTACTGTGAAATGTTACCAAGCATGTCAGTATGCTGCTATCCAACTCTGCTCCAGTTGATATAAACAATATTAGGTTACACACACACACACACACACACACATTATTAGTGTATTGTACAAGTGCATGAGTACATACACGCCAATCCCCACAGACCAGCCGTTCAATTGTACATTAAACGATCAGTTCAATTTCACGTACTTGTGTGAAGGAAAAAGTTGTACAGGCCTTTCTCAATATTTTGAAACAGGGTGAATCTATTCAAATAAAAATACACATTGCCCAATTGCCACTTGGTTTGATTTTAGTAATATCTTTGTATAACAATATTTACATGTCTCACCAAAGCAGGGATATTTACCTAATTTGCAATTTATTTTTTCACACACACACACACACACACACACACACAGAGTCTCTGTCCTTCACATATCTACACAGTCCTGCCCCCAGCCATTCTAATTCCTTTCACCATTACTTGCTTGTCACCTCTATCTCCTCTCTAAACGTTTCCCTTCACACTCTTATGGATACATCCCCTTCTATCCCCTCTCTCCCACTTATATCCACCCTCTTTGTACCTTGTGGGTATGTCCCAATGCATCTCCTACACCATCTATCTCTTTCTCTCACTGTCTCTCTTCCACTCCTTTCTTTTCCTCTCGGGGACAGCCAAGTATTTTCTTTATAGTAAGACACCTATCTCTATTATACTTCATCTCTCAATTGGTAAAAAGCCCCTTTCTCAGTACCTCTCCCTCTCCCAACCAAGTTACTTGGTGACCCTGCTAGTTAGTGCTGGTGCTACATAAGAAGCAGTAGTGATGGTGCCACGTAAAAAGCACCCAGTACACCCTGTGTAAAGTGATTGACATTAGGAAGGGCATCCAACCATAGAGACCACACCAAAGCAGACAGTGGAATTTGGGGCAACTCTCTGGCCTACCAGCTGCTGTCAGACCATCCAGGCCATGCCAGCATGGAAGACAGATGTTAAATGATGATGATGATCACACACACACACAGCATTACAGTTTATGTAACCCATATTTGGAGTGCTAGAGAGTACTGTCACTCAAACAAACAAAGTATGGAAGTGAAATGAGCTTTGTACACACTCCTCCTCCATTTGTAAGTCGATTGATACTCACTTGAATGGGGAAAAGGCTATACCAGAATGGACAAAGAGTTTTTGAAACTGAAATTTCATCATTTACAACTTAGAATGCGACCTTCAATTAAATGAATCTTTTTATAACAGATTGCTATAAGTTTTCTTGAGCTTTGCAAAATTTGCTTTTTTTAAGACATAGGCGCAGGAGTGGCTGTGTGGTAAGTAGCTTGCTAACCAACCACATGGTTCCGGGTTCAGTCCCACTGCGTGGCATCTTGGGCAAGTGTCTTCTGCTATAGCCCCGGGCCGACCAATGCCTTGTGAGTGGATTTGGTAGACGGAAACTGAAAGAAGCCTGTCGTATATATATATATATGTGTGTGTGTGTGTTTGTGTGTCTGTGTTTGTTCCCCAGCATTGCTTGACAACCAATGCTGGTGTGTTTACGTCCCCGTCACTTAGCGGTTCGGCAAAAAGAGACCGATAGAATAAGTACTGGGCTTACAAAAGAATAAGTCCCGGGGTCGATTTGCTCGATTAAAGGCGGTGCTCCAGCATGGCCGCAGTCAAATGACTGAAACAAGTAAAAGAGTAAAAGAGTAAAGAGTAATATCTGGTCATGGCTTCAATGCTTTAAGAGGCAGCATAGCTTATCCTATAGAACAGTGCGTTTGCTAATCTAAAGCCGTTCTTTATATCACTCTTGTATTTTGAATACAGTGATTGTAAACTTTGCCATAGAAAAATTGTTATGACAACCTCAATCCCCATTCATACAAATATTGCTTTGAACCATAACTAAGAACTTTTCATTCTTCCTTGTATTACAGTGAATGGATGGAATCACTGTTTATACTGTGACATCAAACAATTGGTAAGAACCTTTTCAAGCACATTTGCCTACTCTGAATCATTTGTACTTTTTTTTTATTGAGAGATTTTATTAAACAGCCACGACTTCAATATATTTTCATAGCAAATCACTTCATCAAGCTCGTTATAGCCGATTCAATATATTTTATCAATACATTTAAAACTATATAAACTTATAAATAATCTTTATATTATTGCCATTAATTGACTGCAATAACTATCAATATCTGCAATCAGTTTTATCAAATTGCTACCATTCACATCACTGATGTCTCAGACACGACAATACTTCTAAAGAACCAAACATACTTCATTGGTTGCCAATTAGTTACAATTATACATGCTATAGCATTAGTCGTCAATCACCCAAATATTAAAAGTAAAACAATTATGGTCATCTAAGGTCAACTTTTATCTTAAAATAATAGCAAGTTGTCAATTTAAAAAAATATATTTAGTTGTTTAGGATGGGATTTGCTATAGCTCATGGTTTACTTAACCTGCCAAATTCTGCTTTATATCAAACAAGACAATTCTTTTCAATGAAAACCAAAAAATGTTTTACATAATACATGGTTTGCAACTCACACCTAACATCATCATCATCATCGTTTAACGTCCATTTTCCGTGCTAGCATGGGTTGGACGGTTTGACCAGGGTCTGGGAAGCCAGGGGGCTGCACCAGGCTCCAGTCTGATCTGGCAGTGTTTCTACAGCTGGATGCCCTTCCTAACGCCAACCACTCCGTGAGTGTAGTGGGTGCTTTTTACATGCAACCGGCATATACACATAGAGAGAGAGAGGGGAAGGAAGGAAGGAAAGAAAAGACTAAGGCACCTAGTGACTGACAAACAATATTGAAACAAAAAAAAAAAAAAAAGCAAATGAGAATAATTTTACACTCATTCTTGCAAGGGTGAAATGATTTATTTGGTGGAGAAATCATTTCTATACTAAAATGGCCTTCCTGTTGTGAATGAGTAAATGATTTTTTTTTATTTTTTGAAGCTCTTCTTTTTTTTCTCAAATGTGGTAAACTGGAACCAGCAGAGTTGGAGGCTGGACTTGAGAACAGCATAATCACAATTACAAGATTTGAACTCCAAACTGTTTAGATCAGTCATCCAATACTTTACTCTCGTAACTATTATGTCTCATGGGGTTAATAATCTAGAAAATTTTAAGTGAGATTTTGCAAACAACCAGTTACTAATTAACATTCTATTACTGCGGCTCATTATGTTTTTTGTCACTTTCCCCACCTCTTTTATTAATTGACAATATGACAGAAATATTTTTCAAAATATTTCTACATTTTATAATTACAAAGAAATAACATTTTACTAATGATCAATTAAAAGTGTGGATGGTAGCAAATGGTAAGCTAAGTCTGATTTCCTTCAAATATATAAACCATAGAACAAACACATTTCAAGTAGAAAATTACACCAGTTCAGATATCATTAAGACCAATAATGATCATAATCCTCGTTATTGCCTCTTAATTCCTGTTCAATAACAATATTAACACTTCCTTTCCATACACTTAGTAGAATCATCTTTGACAACTCTTTAGACCAACATCCAACTCTGCATACAATAAAAAGACCTATGGAATTGGTACAAAGTAGAATAATATTTCCACTACATAGTTTCAAATTGAAATTTCATCAAAGACTTTCTCGATATAAGTAGCAGTAGACCACTTCAGGTTTTACCATATACAAAATTTGCCCAGCATTTTACAGGCTCTTTCCACTTCTATAACTTGGCACCACTTTGTCCAAGATTCATTTAAGGCGGCGAGCTGGCAGAAACGTTAGCACACTGAGTGAAATGCATAGCTGTATTTTGTCTGCCGTTATGTTCTGAGTTCAAATTCTGCCGAGGTCAACTTTACCTTTCATCCTTTTGGGCTCGATAAATTAAGTACCAGTTACGCACTGGGGTCGATATAATCGACTTAATCCGTTTTTCTGTCCTTGTTTGTCCCTTGTGGGCAATGAAGAAATAAGATTCATTCTCCACATACATTACATGTCCATACAAACGCAACTCTTCTTTCTTGCACAATATCAAGTGAAGTCAAAAGTTTCTATGAATTTCCAAAGATGATTTTTGGCAACTTGTACCTCCATGTTATATCGTTAGTTTGATACTAGTTATTGTTTCGTCTTTATTTTCATACGGAACATATAAACATCGTTTATTCTATATTTTACAGTATAACAATGCTCCAGAACACACTGCCAAGTGCAAACTTGAGGGTCTAGAAGTGCTTTCTCACCTTACGTACAGTCCACACCTTACAGCATCAAATGACCACTGTTTCCAAGCCATGGTTCATTTCCTAAACAGATGGAGGTTCAACAATGTGGATGAGGTTGAAAATGGGTGTAGGGAGTTTGTTTTTTTTTAGCCTCTAAACCAGGGTTGGAGGTTTAAACATGGAATTGAGCTTCTAGCGCAATGATGGAAACAGACAATAGAATATGATGGCGTATATTTTGAAGAATATATATATAGCTATATATTCCATTGCTAATTAGGGCACTAATATAACAGTAACTACCAATCACTTCTAGGGAGCCCTCTAAGCATTTGAAAGAATTTTATAGGTGCTCTTACTACTAACTACATCTACTTCATATAAAACCCTCATCACTTCTTTTACATCTTTTGTGCATACATTGTTTATACTGGAGACACAGAATGACATCATCATCATTTAATATCCACTTTCCATGCTGGTGTGGGTTGGACAGTTCCACACACCTATATGCACAAAATACCTGTACAAATTATAGTCATATAAACATGCACAAAAGCTCATGATGAATAAAAATAGTGCAAAACATCTGAAAACCAATTTGTAGGCTTCATATTTGTTTGGTGATAAAAACCTCGGGATTACAGTAAAACAAATCCTTATAGAGATTTGAGGTAAATACATGAGCCAGGTATTTCCAATATCAGCATCAATAACCATTTGATTTGACTTGACTTGAGACAGCATTCACCTGGGGTGGGTTGAGCTGGCTTCATCCATCCTCAATGCTGCATCTCTCACAAATGCCGACCAGGCCTGGCAATTTGAGGCTAACGACCGCGTGATCTCCAACCACTCCTTATTCCAGCGGCGAACACCGTAGATATGGGGGCCTAGGTTGGGTTCCAGATCAGCCTTGACTGTCATCAGCCAGGTTTTTCGTTGTCCACCACATCGCTTTCGCCAACCCTGAAGGGGAGCTGAGGCAATTGCTTTGTAGATGAATTCTCCTGGTTGACGACGGAGGGCATGACCCAGCCAATGCAGCCAAGCTATCTATAAAATTCTAGTTCTTATGGATTTTTTTCAAATATTTCTTGATAGCTGTGTGGTAAGAAGTTTGCTTCTTAATCACATGGTTCCAAGTTCAGTCTCACAGAGTGACACCTTAGACAAGTGCCTCAGGTCAACCAAAGCCTTGTGAGTGGATTTGGTAGACAGAAACTGAAAGTAACCTGTCGTGTGAGCGTGTGTGTGTGTGTGTTTGTCCTACTCCACTACCAGTTGACAACAGGTGTTGGCATGTTCACATCCTTGTAACTTAGCAAAAAGGACCAATAGGATAAGCACCAGGATTAAGAAAATGTACAGGGGTTGATTCATTCGACTACAATTCTCCAAAGCAGTGCCCCAGCATGGCCACAGTCGAATGACTGAAATGAGTAAAAGA
>NC_043011.1:55945581-55958081 GCF_006345805.1 Octopus sinensis
GGTGAGAAGCTGACTCTCTCTCTCTCTCTCGTCAGACACAGTCGTCGTCGCCACCACCACTATAAGTAGTACTCCTACCACTACCACGACTACTTCAACTGTTGCCGCACCACCCTTTATCACTATTACTGCTGCTGCTACTGCTACTGCTGCTACTGTATTGTTTTCCACCTCCTCCTCCTCCTCCAAGCAGCACTCTTCTTCAATCAACAGCTGCTCCTGCTGCCCTCACATGGGTCTCAGCTGACCGCCAAGCACTTGCGACTGTCAAGCGGATGCTCTGCCGACTGTCGTTGATGATGGGTGTTGTTGCTGATAGTGAATGATTTCTAGAACATCACATCACACGACACGACACAATACAAGGCTATGGAATTGGTGATGAAGGGGAAAAAGTTAGAGATCAATAAATCGATTCTGAACTTAGTGCTGAAATGCGATTTTATGTGATGAAATGCCGAAAGGATTTCTAAGGGAACGACAAAAATCGACCCCGGTTGGGATTTGAACTCACTGTATAAAGGGTCACAATTAAATACTGCAAGGCGGTTTTGTTTTCAAACGCGCAACTGAATTTATTAATTGATTCTACTCAATGTCAACCATAAGGGCCATCTGTTTTCCCATTGCACTTACTTAAACCTTAACGAAACCCATACATTCCCCGATCTTCTGACAGATACAGGTTGTTTGCATAATAAAAGTTTATGGTCAAAAATGTATTTCTTGACCATTTGGTCGCGAACCATACCATAATTACCGTCTGGTGCTACCCGTACCCTAGCTGACTTTTTTCAAAGCTTTCTAAAAAGTGCACGTTTTTAAAACCAAATCTTGAAAATAGGTTCTTTGGGAACGTAAATTATGATTATGTTGATAAAAGAAAACGAAAGGAATTTTTTTAGACGGATTTCGGATCAGTTACCCACCGATTTTATAACCTAGTAACTTTTTTAAATGCATGTCTTTAAATGTCGTTTTGCTGAAATATATTTTCGAAAGTGTAAATTACGTTTAATGTTGATCAGGTATTTATCTGAGGCTCAAGTTGCGGAAATTGGTAATAAAATTAGGTTAAAGGTGAAACGAAACTCCTTTTTTAAAAATGCCTTTTTCCGCCCAAAGTTTATCAATATATTCGTAATTTACACCCTCGAAAAGGTGTCACTGCAGAATTTCATTTAAAAATATGTATTTCTAGAAAGAGGAAAGAAAGTCGAGGCATCAAACTGTAGATATGCCTTTATAATTGTTTTTCATTTTTATAATTAAAATTTAAATATAACAAAACGTGGTATTAATTTCTAAATAACAGTCTGAAGGATTTTATGCAATCGTTATTTCGTCACGAAAGCCCGTATTTTTATATCAAGAATAATTTTTTTCATTCATTCATTCGGATGCATAAGTGATACCTTATGCTTTTTTTTAGGTTCTGAAAGGTAAAAATCGATGATTCTCGAACAATTGTTGATTTAGTTAATAAAATACATTTGAAAATCTTTCCCCTTATTCGTCCCTTTTAGTTTTCAGGGTAAAAATGAAATGTTTATGTCCTGTATTTAGGCAGGGCTGTTTTACGGGAGACATCATATCACTCTCGCCCCTGCTTCCTGCTCACAAGGTTGTGGCGTTATGTCAGGCGTGCGGAAATAAGTATAAATTATTCTTGCAGTATTTCTATCTTCTTCCTATTTGAGCCATGGCGACGAACTAACCTGTCATCGGCTAATTAGCTCATTAGAACTTTAAAAAAAAGAAAAAGAAGCAGACATTTACTGGGTTTGTGAAATCCAGTTCGGGTGTCGGTAACCATAAAGATACACATTCGATGTTATATGTTTGAATTTTAAGAAAACATTCTCTACGGTGTAATATTTTCAGTTGGGTTATGCTGTGATCTGATGAATAAAGAACGACTACATTACAATAAAGTTATAAATGCATTCCTTATTGCGATATTTCTTAATTGTTTAAATTGGGCAAATCATACGTTGATATATAAGTAATAATATCGGTCTTTCTCAACAGAAAGAACATCCATCCGTGCATACGTATTCTAAATACTTGATGCTTCTTTCCAAAAGGTAAATGTTAGAGATATTTAAAGTGTGCGTAGATATGGTCCAGGAACACGTACTTGTGTGTAAGTGTGTGTGTGTGTGCAATGTCATTCCCTGTGTAACTGGTTTTGCGTCAGAGTGACATGTCCTAGAGACGTGTTTTAGCAAAAGCTGAGAGGTGCCTCCTCCCAGGGGTCTTCGAGGACGCCAGATACCAAACCCGATATTTCTTAGTGCCTGTGCTTATTGCTAGCTGGTCGTTAGCATTAGATACCGCTCCTCGGTTTGTCTCTGGATCATGTCGATTGGACGGAGAAGGTTTACGAGGTGTTGGCCAAGCCTTATCGGAAGGCGATATTTTGCACAGGCATTGCTTTGAGTGATCAATCATACTCGTCTACGAGTTGACAGCCATCATCTATTTATGTGCTGTGGATGTGTGTAGTGTAAAATTGGTATTTATTTATTTAAATATACATGATATAGTCTTCATGCACAATATTCCCAAAACTGATTTTTCGAAAAGTCAAGAAGAATTGTTAATTTTACACTTGATTAAGGGTCATATTTCTTGTAGGTGTTTATCTATAATTTTCCATTCCATAAAGATAACGCATTTCAGATGATCACACCTGCACTTTCTCTGTTTTTTTTGCTTTTTTACAAATTTTAATTATTTTTAGAGAAAGCCTTTTAGCTTTTTTTGTACAGCTGGTTGATTTTCCCATTGCTAATCATTCAATCAAGAAGATGAGACAGCTTCTATTTTTAGCCCAGGTGATGTGCCCCTGGGCATATCACTCTCTACACATATACTACTGTAATAATATATTTTTCGTTATATACACTTGAATTAATAACCTTGTGATTCAGTTCTATAACCAGAGACAAGCAACTTATGGATCATCTAGGAATGAGACAACTCTGTCTCATATCTCATTTCTGACTATCAGCCTGCCTCCACTCTCTTTCTCTCTCTCTCTCTCTCTCTCTCTCTCACTCTCTCTCCCTCTCTCAGTATGTATATATATATGTGTGTGTGTATGTGTATATATATATATATACATATCATACTACCTCAATTACTTTATCTACCCTGACTGGCATCCGTACTAGCAAGGTGCAAACAGCACCATACGAGTGTGATCTTTGACAGAGCAGCTAACCAGCTTCTGTGCCAGTGGCACATACAAGGCACCATTCGAGTGTGATCATTACCAGCATCGCCATACTGGCACTTGTGCTGGTGGCATTTGTAAAAAGATTCAAGCGAGGTCGTTGCCAGTACCATCTGACTGGCCCCCGTGCTGGTGGCACGTAAAAAGAACCCACTACACTCTCAGAGTGGTTGGCATTAGGAAGGGCATCCAGCTGTAGAAGCTCTGCCTGATCAAGATTGGAGCCTGGTGCAGCCATCTGGTTCACCAGCCGTCAGTCAAAATCGTCCAACCCTTGCTAGCATGGAAAGTGGATGTTAAACGATGATGATGATTATATTATATTATATTGCCTAGTCTGGCTTCTGTGCCAGTGACACGTGACCTGCTGTGCTTGAGGAGACCTATTGAGTCAAGTACTTCAACATCAAAATAAATATCAAATGGAAATTGTAGTTATGATACCTGTGCTGATGGCACATAAAAGAACCATCCGAACGTGGCTGATGCCAGCACCGCCTTGACTGGCTTCTGTGCCAGTGGCACATAAAAAGCACCAACCAATTGTGGCCGCTGTCAGCTTCCCCTGGCACCTGTGCTGGTGGCACGTAAAAAGCACCCACTACACTCATGGAGTGGTTGGCGTTAGGAAGGGCATCCAGCTGTAGAAACACTGCCAGATCAGACTGGAGCCTGGTGCAGCCTCCTGGCTTCCCAGACCCTGGTTGAACCGTCCAACCCATGCTAGCACAGAAAACGGATGTTAAACAATGATGATGATGATGATATATATATATATATGTATGTATATACACATCATTTGAAGTGCACAGTGTTATATATCCATTACCAATCAATTTCACACTAGGAGTTCAACAGAGTGTTAGGTAACCGCCTGATTGTGTAACCCCGCACTTATCAGAGATATCTGTTATGGAATAAAATGTGGCAACTGCTCTCTCTCCACCTCTCTCTCTATATATATATGTATATTGACTGCTAAATCCACAAGTTTTTATTTTTATTCTCTCTGTTTATTTCCTCGTGTTTCTGTCTGCTGAAGAGCATAGGCTCAAAATGCAAAAGACTTTCTCACCTTCCCAAGCACCAAACTAATACACCTGCTTGTTGTTTATACACCTGTCTTCATCTTTTGTTTTTCTGTAAATTTCAACTATATATATAATTCTTTAATTGTTTCCGTCACTGGACTGTGGCCATGCTAGAAAGAGCCATTGACCCCAAAATAGAGTGTCACAGTGCCACATTAAGTAGAGAGCATGCATTTTGCACTCTTACCAAATTTCTTGAGTTTTTGCATCTCAACAGAGATGTCTTTGAAATGTTTAAAATGCTTTCCTGGAAGCAGTATACACTGTGAACAGTTTTTTTTCTTCTTTTCTGAAGCAGTAAATGATCAAAGACGCATCAGCAGAATTCCATGCTAAAAGACTGGACTGTTTAGGCAGAATAGTCAACATACAGATAACCTGAATCTGTCAAAGATGTCATTCTTTATTTTGCAGTAAAACATCAAACCAAGATAATTACCATTCTGTACTGCATGTGTTTCTGTTATTCCTAACAGCCATTGCCACCTTTCATATCTCATTCTTTATATTCAGTGTAACTTTGTATTATATTGAGAAGTAATTTTAAACATCATTTATTATTATTATTTACAATTTGATATAACTAGATTATCCGAACATGGCCGTTGCCAGCCTCCCCTGGCACCTGTGCCAGTAGAACATAAAAAGCACCCACAACACTCACAGAGTTGTTGGCGTTAGGAAGGGCATCCAGCTGTAGAAACACTGCCAGATCAGATTGGAGCCTGGTGCAGCCTTCTGGCTTCCCGACCCTGGTTGAACCATCCAACCCGTGCTAGCACGGAAAGTGGACATTAAACGATGATGATGATGATGATAATTAGATTTATAAAAACTTGTTATATTATTTAAAAACTTTACCCAGCCTCATAATTTTCAGGCCAAACCTAGATCAGGCTGCTATAAAATGCTGGTACCACAGCTATCTACGAGAACCCTTTGTGTGGATTATTATTCTTTTTTTCACTAGGCACAAGGCTCGAAATTTGGGGGGAGAGGGCTTGTCAATTAGATCGAACCCAGTATACAACTGGTACTTAATTTATCAATTCCAAAAGGATAAAAGGCAAAGTCAACCTCGGCGGAATTTGAACTCGGAACGTAATGGCAGACGAAATACCTATTTCTTTACTACCCACAAGGGGACAAACACAGAGAGGACAAGCAAGGACAGACAAATGGATTAAATCGATTACATCGACCCCAGTGTGTAACTGGTCCTTATTTAATCGACCCCGAAAGGATGAAAGGCAAAGTGGACCTCGGCGGAATTTGAACTCAGAACGTAGCAGAAGACGAAATACCGCTAAGCATTTCGCCCAGTGTGCTAACGTTTCTGCCAGCTCACTGCCTTTTTTAACAGATTAAGTCGATTATATCGACCCCAGTGCGTAACTGGTACTTAATTTATCGACCAGCTCGCCGCCTTCATGGTGATTATTATTGTCATTATAACAAATCTGCAGAAAATGTAGGGAAGAAATTCCTGGTATGAACCCACGCCTATAATGGAGAGGCTTGATAACAGCAGCACCAACAATGCAAGGATATTGATCCTCCATATTTCAACAACAGAAATATGCTGGATCAAAGGAGAGCCCTTTTAAGCTACAACTAAGGAAGTCCTGTTTTAGGATTTCAGAGAGGCACAACATTACATCACTGGTCATAAGATGTTTTAAAGAAAAGTGAATGCCATACAGGATAAAATGGAAGCTCCTGGAACAGAAGCAGATGATGCAAATTTTGCTTGGTCAAGAGGGCAAGAACCCTAAAAACTTCGATTGGTCCACAGGCCTTCTTAAATTCAAAAAGTGAAGTGTTTTGTCATTAGAGAAAAATTCGTATTGAAAACTCGAGCTTCCCTGATTGCTGACTCGTGAACAGAAAAAATGTACATAAACTGACCCTTTTTTGGACACAGCTAGAATCAATCAAAGGGAGATAACTCAGTCTCATTCAAAAGGGGTTTTCTCTTCAAAGAATTTTGTATTGTTTTTTTTTTTCTTTTACCAAGCTGACCAAGTCTGTAGTCCATTAGAAAAGAGTTTATGTGCCTCCATCCACTAACTCTGATGAGTGACCTATACTACTAAGAGTAATAATTGATGTGAAACCAATGGGAATTTTCTAACTGGTCATAACCAACAACTACATAATATATATACATATATATATATAATAGACCTTTATATAAATAAATAACGTGAAATACACGAAGGGACTATATATATATATATATATATATATAGATAGATAGATAGATAGATAGATAGATAGATAGATAGATAAATAGATAGATAAATATTATGTAAATGAGTGTGTGTGTGTGTATATATATATATATATATATATATACACACATACATATATATATATAATTGCAGTGTAGAAGGTGTTTATAAGCCATTTAAGAAACACACAAAAACCGTTAGATTCACTTCAACATTTAAATTTAATTTGTCAAAATATTTTCGCCGCTTTGAGACCGTGACCTGTTCACTGACAAAACTTCATGGTCAGTGAACAGGTCGCGGTCTCAAAGCGATGAAAATATTTTGACAAATTAAATTTAAATGTTGAAGTGGATCTAACGGTTTTTGTGTGTTTCTTAAATGGCTTATAAACACCTTCTACACTGCAAATGTTTTCGTTCCAGCACACGATCTCAGATCAGGTCATTTGCTATGCAAGTACATCTCCGTAACATATATATATATGTGTGTGTGCGTGTGTGTACATATTATGTAGTTCCACAAGTATGAGTGTGTAGTCAAAAAGTTTTTCGTACAACAACAAAGGTGAAAAAAAAAGAGTTTAATGAATGAAGTCCACAGACGCTCATTTGACAGATTCACTTTACTATATACAATGCAATAGAGATTGATTCATTAGAAACTCACAGCCAAAAGTGTTATTGTTCAGAAATGTGTGTTTGCATATATATATATATAATATATATATATATATATATATATATATATATCACGTGATCACATGACCGACCAGACCATCAGATGTTGCTACACATCGCTGGTCACAATGCGTTCGCATTGTCTTAGCCTTCGAATGACGCCACCCCGCTGGCTAAGCTAGCAGGCCAACAGAAGAAAGAGTGAGAGAAAGAGTGGTGAAAGAGTACAGCAGGGATTGCCACCCCCTGCCGGAGCCTCATGGAGCTTTTAGGTGTTTTCGCTCAATAAACACTCACAACGCCCGGTCTGGGAATCGAAACCGTGATCCTATGACCGCTAGTCCGCTGCCCTAACCACTGGGCCATTGCACCTCCACACACACACACACACACCACACACACACACACACAAACACACTACCTATCTAGCAGTATATTGGATATATATTATCCCATGGTGGGTTGAATTTTCAACCCCTATCTCATTTTATAACCTATATATATATATATATATCTGCATATATATATTTCCATATATATAGATATATATTTGTGTGTGAGAAAGAGAGAGAGAGAAAGAGGTTGGGGAGAAATAGAGGGAAGAGGGTGCAAGAACTAATCAGTTAAAAAACTGTATTTCATGCAATAATTTGTTGCTAAAACTAAGATCTTTGTACTTTCACCTCCCAATCAAAAGGAATGATTTTATTATAAAAATATTATTTATGTTGGTTCTATTTATATCCTTTGTTTTTTTAATGAAATCTGGTTGACAGAATTTATATGCTTTTGAGAATACCATACAAAGCTTGCAAATGACCCAAGCCAGATGTGAAATTATGGCCCCAGTTTAAATTGCTCATTAAATATTTTAATAATTAATACTAAATATATTTTTTATTTATGTATGAAATGTGTATAAGGCATGGTTGTGTGATTAAGAAGTTTGCATTGCAACCACATTGGTTTCAGGTTCAGTCCCATTGCACAGCACCTTGGTCAAGTGACTTCTACTTTAGTTTTGGGCTGACCAATGTCTTGTGAGTGAATTTGGTAAATGAAAATTGTGTGGAAATCTGTGGTGTATGTAAAAGATAAAAGATATATATTACATTTGGTGTACCTGTTGTTCTTACGAGTAACAGAACAGAATAAAAGGAACAAGAACAATCAACAAAAGACAGGTAATTCTTTACCAAAATGTCTCAAGTTATCTTGACCGTCTGATATCTTATCAACCCATATCAAACCCATAGTATTAGTGGTGTAACTAAAGAGGAGGCTGGTCCATCAATCTATATTTGCTCCCTGGTTATCCTAACAGCTTTGACCAGTGGTGGTCTTGGGACAACAACAGCAGCAGCAGTGGAGGCGCAATGGCCCAGTGTTTAGGACAGCGGACTCACGGTCAGAGGATCGCGGTTTCGATTCCCAGACTGGGCGTTGTGTGTGTTTATTGAGTGAAAACACCTAAGGCTCCACGAGGCTTTGGCAGAGGGTGGTGGCGACCCCTGTTGTACTCTTTCACCCCAACTTTCTCTCACTCTTTCTTCCTGTTTCTTGTCCCCGACTTCCTACGCAACCGCTGAGCCTGGATGCGCATTCATCCATCGGTTGATGCTCTCGGTGTCGGGGGGGTTGACCTGCTTTCTCTTCTGCGGGTCTTACGAATAGCAAAGGACCACATTTCGGACTTCTCCCACTACGGACGAAGACCGCTTCGCTCAACAAACAAACAAACAAACAAACAGCAACAGCAGCAATAATCTTCTGCTGTTCTTAGCATCACCCTCTTCTCTTCTCCATTTTTAAAAAAAATTTTCCCTTTCTTGTCTGTCAGACTTGATGTGATCCATGCTTCCACACATGTAGTAAATGAGTTTTCCATTCCGTACAAACAGTTTAACTGACTTCCTCTCTGTTGCCCTCAGTGGATATAATGCAGGTTCAGTGTTGTGGTCTTCAGGAGCACTTGGAGCCCCCCTCCCTGCAACCAATCAGATGCTCTTACAGGTCACCTCTGTACACACACACACTCTCTCTCTATCTCTCTCTCTCTGCACCTCTCTACTACACTACAAGGTGCCTCTGATCAAACCCTGCCTACAGTCTCAGCTCATCATCAGTTTTAAATAATCGATGCATCAAGGACCTTTATACAGTGTGCCCTTCTTTCATTTACTTCTGATATGAAGGATATTTGGCTGCTATGTCAAGCAGGTTGAATGGCCAGGTATAGATTCTTTTGTTAGCTTACCTGACGTGTTTCTAATGAAAGTGACGTATTTATCATTTATAATTTATTATATTGGGACAGAAATTATGGTGTTTATCAAGTGGCATTAATGCTGTTGATGCACAGCAAGCACCCACATGCACGCACACACACACACACACACACACGAACACACACACTCACGCACACACACAACCCACAAATTCACAGACATATGAGTAACATTAATGCACACACACACAGCAGCACATAAAATGTACACACACACAGACACACAAATACACACATGCACACAACCACACACACACACACACACACACACACACACGTGCTACTAACTGCAGTGGCCTTGCAAACCTAATTTTGTTCATGGGGGATTAATTAAATCATAAATGATTTTGGCTTAAACTAGTAAAAGAGTCAAACTCGAGTCATGTAGATTCAACTAGAGTCAATAAAACAAAGTCAACACTATGTTGTTGTTCTTGTTGTTGTTGTTTAATCTCAGGTGAAGTTTGATCAAACCATCTTAAGATCATAAGAGTCCTAGCTATGACCAATCATCCTTTTCTTTTCTTGTCAGGCAGAATATCTTAAGGACTACATTATTCAATGTTGTTGTTGTTGTGTGTTCCTTCTTGAGCCATGCCTGGCTCATAAGGGCCAGTTTCCCGGTTTCCTTGGCATATAGGTTCCCTACCTGGACAGGACGCCGGTCCGTCGCAGTTGAGCTGCAAGATGCAGGAGGAAAGAGTGAGAGAAAGTTGTGGTGAAAGAGTCAGCAGAAGTTCGCCATTACTTTCTGCCAGAGCCACGCTCATAAATGTTTCACTCATAAACACACACATCGCCCGGTTGGAGATTCGAACCCGTGATCCCTCGACCGCGAATCCGCTGCTCTAACCAATTTCTTTACTAGCCACAAGAGGCTAAACACAGAGAGGACAAACAAGGACAGACAAACGGATTAAATCGATTATATCGATTTCAGTGCGTAACTGGTACTTATTTAATCGACCCCGAAAGGATGAAAGGCAAAGTCGACCTCGGCGGAATTTGAACTCACAACGTAACGACAGACGAAATACGGCTATGCATTTCACCCGGCGTGCTAACAGTTCTGCCAGCTCGCCGCCTTCTAACCACTAGACCATGTGCCTCCACACATTATTCAATGCCTCCTTCCTTTTTCCCCCTCTATAAGATGGTAGAGTATGACTCGAAGGTGGGTTGAGTCCCACTCATAGCAGCTCAAGTGACCCTGTAAAAGCTCCCTCATCGACTTAAACTCAAACTTAAGTTCAAATGGGATTCATTTCTCTGTAGTGTAAGATCTGAACAAGCAGTTTTACATTTTTTTATTCCCTTTCTACTCTAGGTGCAAGGCCTAAAATTTTGAGGGGAGGGGCAAGTCAATGGCATCAACCATTGTGCTCAACTGGTACTTATTTTATTGACCCCAAAAACATGAAAAACAAAGTCGGCCTTGACACCATTTCAGCCAGTGAAAGAAATAATCCTTTCTACTCTTGGCACAAGGCCTAAAATTTTGAGGGGTGGGGCAAGTCAATGGTATCAACCATAGTGCTCAACTGGTACTTATTTTATTGACCCCAAAAACATGAAAGACAAAGTCGGCCTCGACAGAATGTAAAGCTGAAAGAAATGTCTCAAGGCATTTTGTCTGCTGCCCAAACGATTCTGCCAGCTTATCGTCAGCTCACCAGACGAAATGTCTCGAGGCATTTTGTCTGCTGCCCAAATGATTCTGCCAGCTTATCGTCAGCTCACCAGACGAAATGTTTCGCAGCATTTTATACATCTGTATGTTCTGAGTTCAAATTCCACCAAGATCAACTTTGCATTTCATCCTTTTGGGTTTGATAAAAAAAAAGTACTGGGGGGGGGGGGTTGATGTAATTGACTAGTCCTCACCTCCTCCAAAATTTCAGGCCTTGTGCCTATAGTAGAAAGTATTTACAGTAATTATTATTACTATTATCATTATTATTATTATTATTATTATTATTATTATTATTTGGTAGTGAGCTGACCAAACCCTTTAGCACATCAGACAAGATGCTTCATGGCAATTTTTCTGGCCCTTTATGTTGAGTTCAAATGCCACAGAGGTCAGGTTTATTTTTCCTCCTTTCAGGGTCAATGAAATAAGTACCAGTTGCATCCTGGGGTCGATGTAGCTGACTTGTCTCCAACTTCAAATTAGAAAAAAAATCTTCTTCTTGTTATTATCAGTATTCATCATCATCATCATCATCATCATCATCATCATCATCATCATCATCATCATCATCATCATCATCATCATCATCATCATCATCATCATCATCATCATCATCATCATCATCATCATCATCATCATCATCATCATCATCATCATCATCATCATCATCATCATCATCATCATCATCATCATCATCATCATCATCATATCATCATCACATCATCATCATCATCATCATCATCATCATCATATCATCATCATCATCATCATCATCATCATCTCATCATCATCATCATCATCATCATCATCATCATCATCATCATCATCATCATCATCATCATCATCATCATCATCATCATCATCATCATCATCATCCATCATCATCATCATCATCATCATCATCATCATCATCATCATCACATCATCTCATCATCATCATCATCATCATCATCATCATCATCATCATCATCATCATCATCATCATCATCATCATCATCATCATTCTCGCCAAGTGTTTTCCTTACACCTAGGGCAGAGAAGCTCATTGTATGCATTCCCAGATTACACACGCAAATTCACAGGTAAAATATGTATTTAAAAAATTAATAAATAAATAAATAAATTCATGAATAGATGTTGTTTTCACAGCGGTAATGCTCTTCTCAGTACACATGTCGTTCCAGTTAGCCGTTACCACAGTCATGTCCAGCAGCCATTGGAACCAAAGACTTGTGTGCTGGGCATTGTCGTCCTAATGAAACAAAACCCTTTCG